>NC_091475.1:207297386-207460382 GCF_036971445.1 Narcine bancroftii
TCGATGGTTCCCCAATTAGACCGACGCTGCTTCCATCCCCCTGCTTCAATAATTCAGCGTCGACTTCTCCTGCAACGTGTAAAACTCACCCCGCAAACGTCCAGATCCTTGCGCGCAAGGTGGGCTTTAATCCAGGGACAGAAGAGGAGGCAGCGACCACCTGCAGCCGCCCCCCAATGACAAGGCAGCGGGTTTCATCCACTCCAACACCGGGGGGGGGGCGTCTCGCCTGTTGGGCGAGCGGAGGGGAGGGAGCGTCTCGCCTGTTGAGGGAGCGGAGGGGAGGGAGTGGAGGAGGAGCGGCTCACCTGTTCAGGGAGCGGAGGGGAGGGAGTGGAGGGGGAGGGAGCGTCTCACCTGTTGAGGGAGCGGAGGGGAGGGAGTGGAGGAGGAGCGGCTCACCTGTTCAGGGAGCGGAGGGGAGGGAGTGGAGGGGGAGGGAGCGTCTCGCCTGTTCAGGGAGCGGAGGGGAGGGAGTGGAGGGGGAGGGAGCGGCTCACCTGTTCAGGGAGCGGAGGGGAGGGAGTGGAGGGGGAGGGAGCGTCTCGCCTGTTCAGGGAGCGGAGGGGAGGGAGTGGAGGGGGAGGGAGCGGCTCACCTGTTCAGGGAGCGGAGGGGAGGGAGTGGAGGGGGAGGGAGCGTCTCGCCTGTTCAGGGAGCGGAGGGGAGGGAGTGGAGGGGGAGGGAGCGGAGGGGAGGGAGTGGAGGGGGAGGGAGCGTCTCGCCTGTTCAGGGAGCGGAGGGGAGGGAGTGGAGGGGGAGGGAGCGGAGGGGAGGGAGTGGAGGGGGAGGGAGCGTCTCGCCTGTTCAGGGAGCGGAGGGGAGGGAGTGGAGGGGGGAGGGAGCGTCTCGCCTGTTCAGGGAGCGGAGGGGAGTGGAGGGGGAGGGAGCGTCTCACCTGTTCAGGGAGCGGAGGGGAGGGAGCGTCTCGCCTGTTGAGGGAGCGAAGGGGAGGGAGTGGAGGGGGAGAGTCTCACCTGTTCAGGGAGCGGAGGGGAGGGAGTGGAGGGGGAGGGAGCGTCTCACCTGTTCAGAGAGCGGAGGGGAGGGAGTGGAGGGGGAGGGAGCATCTCACCTGTTGAGGGAGCGGAGGGGAGGGAGCGTCTCGCCTGTTGAGGGAGCGGAGGGGAAGCGTCTCACTTGTTCAGGGAGCGGGGAGGGAGTGGAGGGAGCGTCTGTTGAGGGAGCAGAGGGGAGGGAGCGTCTCGCCTGTTGAGGGAGCGGAGGGAGGGAGCGTTTCACCTGTTGGAGCAGAGGGGAGTGTCTCACACCTGTTGAGCAGAGGGGAGGGAGCGTCTCACCTGGGGAGGGAGCGTCTCACCTGTTGAAGGAGCGGAGGGGAGGGAGCGTTTCGCCTGTTGAGGGAGCGGGGCGAGCTGGTCACTGCCTCGGGCGGAATCCAGTGATCATTGATGAGTGGTTCAAGGGGCTTCCTGGGCCGGGTCCGGGGACCCAATGCGTTCGGTGACGTCTCCGCCTCTGGGCGACCGGAGCGTTCACCTCCAGTGCTGCCGCCACCAGGACGCAGCCCTCGTCAAAGGGGGAGAGACCTGTGTGGATCAATGGGAGGAGTTTGCAGGGTGGGAGGGGTTTGTGGGGAGGGTGGGAGGGAGGGAGGGAAGGTGGGAGGGAGGGGTTTGTAGGGAAGGAGGGAAGGTAGGTGGGAGGGGTTTGTAGGGAGAGAGGGAGGGTGAGGAGATGTGGGCAGAGGTGGATAGGGAAGTGGGGGAGAGAGGAGGGGGGTTGTGGGGGTGAGGAGTGATGTGCGTGGGGATCATGGAAGGAGGGGGTATGGTTGGGGGTGGAGTGGTGGTGGGACGATTGACATAGGGGGATTTTGAGGCTCTGGGGGGGAGGGCAGGTGTCCATTTCTGTGCTGTAATGTTCTCTGGTTCTAATAGCTTAGGTAGACAATTTAACAGACAAGTTGGGCCAAATGGCCTGTTTCAGTGCTCTATAAACCTATAAATCCACCTGGAAACATACAAACCACGTTGTCCTCCAAATTGTTAACAAATAACAATGGACCCAGCACTGTTCCCTGCGGTACGCCCCTGGTTACTTGTCTCCATCTCCTACCATCCGCTAACATCTTCCACCAAGCCAATTTAGAATCCAGTTTGCTAACTTATTCTGGATCCCATCTGATCGAACCTTCCAAAACATCCTTATCAAGTTAGTGAGACGTAATTTCCCATGCATAAACTCACACTGACTTTATTTAGAACTCTCTGCCTACCCAAAGGCAAGGTCGGACCTGTCCCTCAGAATGTTGTGCGATAGTTACCCAGAACACGGTCACCAGCCCAAAGATCCCTGTCGTCATGGCAGCCTTACCTAAACAACTGTACAACCACCACCTCCACCGTTCCCTCATCTCTACCAAAAGCCATCAACTTTTTCCCAACTTCCCACAAAATCAAAGGTTCCACTTCATAATGATAATTACTTTATTGTCATACACATTATACAAGGTACACATGCACCAGAATTCTTACCTGCTGGTAAAGAAAAAGCAACTGCAAAACATACTACTTGTTTGATTTAAAAAGTCAATAAATATATGAAAAATAGATCGATAACGTGCTGTATTTGATGGCATATATAGGACCCCCCCGTTTCTCCCAAAAAACCACCCCCTTTCAGAAAGAGCCCAATCCCGAAGCATTTGTTTTAATGAATTGAAATATGCTTTAATGCCATATTAACCCCCTCCTCCCTTGTCATTTCGGGGCAACAGGAGGAAAGCACTCAAACTACTCAACCGTGGTTTCTGGAGTCGCTGCCGCTCACTTCCCCTGGTAAGAAGGCTCAGTCTCTCCTTCCCGCTCTTTCCCTCTCGCTCCCTCCCCTTCCCATCGCTCACTCTCTCCCCCGATGCTTTGAGAGGAGTGCTGGGCTTCGTCGGTCAGGCTTTGTTTGACGAGCACAGCTCCCCAAACAGATCGAATGAGGCACGGGGGCAGGTGGCAGTGAGGCTCATCCTGATCATCGAGGCCCAGCGCTCTCCTCAAAGCACTGGGGGAGAGAGTGAGCGACGGGAGGGAGAGAGGAAGCGAGCGACAGGAACCCCGAGCAAATTGAATGAGGTAAATACACTAAAACAATTTTTTTCCTGAAATCTCACGCTAAAAATTGCGGGTGTCCTATATGCCAATGGGTCTTATATGCCATCAAATACAGTATTCACAGTTACCATAATGCAAGAAAAAAGTGATGTTACAAAAGTGCAGACAATCCTTTTGTGGTGTCAGAGCAGTCCCTGAGTAGTAGTGTAAGAAGGGGAGTTTCAAGAGCCTGATAGCTGTTGGAAAGAAACAGTACTTGAATCTAGAGATGCTGGTCTTCAGGCTTATCTACCTTCTGCCCAAAGGGAGCAGCGACTGGGGTGATGGGAGCCCTCTATGATGTTGGCTGCCTTCTTGAGGCAGCGACCCACACAGACGTCTGCAGTGGATGGGAGGTCGGAACCTGTGATGGACCCGGCTGTGTTTGGTACCCTTTGCAGACTTCTGTGTTCCTGGGCACTCGAAGTCCCAAACCAGTCTGTGATGCACCCAGTCAGTATACTTTCCGCAGTGCACCTGTAGAGGTTTGATCGATTATTTACGGACACACTAGATTTTGATCAAGCCCCGGGGATTTATCTGCCTTAGCGTGCTTTAATACTTCAAGCACCTCCCCTTTTGAAATTTGGGTATGGTCCAAAATCATTCTCTACTCATCTGCCACAATTTTTTGGCTTCTGTAAATTTCTCTACAAAAATACAGATGAGATGTATTCATTGAAGACTTTACAACCCTCTTGTGGTTCCACACACACATTCAGATTTCAGTCCATACATGACATCACATACAACCCTGAGTTTCATTTTCCTGCGGGCCAGGCAGAATTACCTCTAATTGGAGGTTCAAAAGAAAAACTGACTCAACGTACACATGCCAAGAAATAAAGAAATGTAAAAAAATGACTGTGCAATACAGAGATGGAGAAAAAAAAATCAATAAAGTGCACTAGAGTCCTTAGATGTGTCCCTGATTGAGTTTGTTGTTGAGGAGTCTGATGGGGGAGGGGGAGAGGCTGTTCCTGAACCTGATGGTGCGAGTCTTGTGGCACCGAGACCTCTTTCCTGATGGTAGCAGCGAGGACAGAGCGTGTGCCAGGTGGTGTGGATCCTCGATGATTGCTGCTGCTCTCCGACGGCAGTCTTCCCTGTACATGTTCTTGATGGTGGGGAGGGTTTTGCCTGTGATGTCCTGGGCTGTGCCCTCTACAATTTGTAGGGATTTACGCTCTGGGGTATAGGTGTCCCCACACCAGGGCACGATGCAGCTGGTCAGCACACTTTCTACAACACCTCTGTAGAAATTTTCCAGGATTTCCGCAAACTCCTGAGGAAATAGAGGTACTGACATGCATTCTTCACGATGCCATTGGTGCGTTGGAGCCAGGAACTTAAATTCGCTCACCCTCTCCACCTCTGATCCCCCCAATAGACACTGGAGCAAACACCTCCTGTTTTCCCTTCCTGAAGTCAACAATCAGTTCATTGGTTCTGGTGGCACTGAGTGCGAGGTTGTTGTTGGTGCACCATTCAGCCAAGTTTTCTATCTCCTCCTGAATGCTGACACATAACAACTGGGCAGTAGGACCCCGCGTTCTGTCTCCACTGCCCATTTCCCCGGTTCCTACCAGTACTGCTATGTTGACTGTTTAACGTGTGTTAAATGGCCTGTTAAAGGGGCCACAAGTGTGTTTTGTTATTTAGCCAAACCACAGTGGTCTGTGTCTAAGATGTTTGGCAGTGGATCTCAACCTTTTTCTTTCCACTCACATCTCACTTTAAGTAATCCCTATTCCATCGGTGCTCTGTGATTAATAAGGGATTGCTTAAGGTGGGGTGTGAGTGGGAAGGTTGAGAATCACTGCTCTAGACCCAATTGTTACTGAAATATTTTGCTTGAGAAAAGTTGTCATTGGCCCATTTTCTTTGGAGTTCTGAAACCCTGCACATAACAAGTCCATGAGGGACGATTAAAACAATGATTCTCAACCTTCCCTTCCCACTCACATCCCACCTTAAGCGATCCCTTACTAATCACAGAGCACTGATGGCCTAGGGATTACTTAAAGTGGGTTGTGAGTGGAAAGAAAAGGGTTGAGAACCATTGGGTTAGAGTAAATGTTGGGTGATGGGCATAGATTAAAATGCAAACAGGCTTTTTCCCCTGAGGTTCTTTGGCTTGGCTTCGCGGACGAAGATTTATGGAGGGGGTAAAAAGTCCACGTCAGCTGCAGGCTCGTTTGTGGCTGACAAGTCCGATGCGGGACAGGCAGACACGAATGCAGCGGTTGCAAGGGAAAATTGGTTGGTTGGGGTTGGGTGTTGGGTTTTTCCTCCTTTGCCTTTTGTCAGTGAGGTGGGCTCTGCGGTCTTCTTCAAAGGAGGTTGCTGCCCGCCAAACTGTGAGGCGCCAAGATGCACGGTTTGAGGCGTTATCAGCCCACTGGCGGTGGTCAATGTGGCAGGCACCAAGAGATTTCTTTAGGCAGTCCTTGTACCTTTTCTTTGGTGCACCTCTGTCACGGTGGCCAGTGGAGAGCTCGCCATATAACAGGATCTTGGGAAGGCGATGGTCCTCCATTCTGGAGACGTGACCCATCCAGCGCAGCTGGATCTTCAGCAGCGTGGACTCGATGCCGTCGACCTCTGCCATCTCGAGTACTTCAACGTTAGGGGTGTAAGCGCTCCAATGGATGTTGAGGATGGAGCGGAGACAACGCTGGTGGAAGCGTTCTAGGAGCCGTAGGTGGTGCCGGTAGATGACCCATGATTCGGAGCCGAACAGGAGTGCGGGTATGACAACGGCTCTGTATACGCTTATCTTTGTGAGGTTTTTCAATTGGTTGTTTTTCCAGACTCTTTTGTGTAGTCTTCCAAAGGCGCTATTTGCCTTGGCGAGTCTGTTGTCTATCTCGTTGTCGATCCTTGCATCTGATGAAATGGTGCAGCCGAGATAGGTAAACTGGTTGACCGTTTTGAGTTTTGTGTGCCCGATGGAGATGTGGGGGGGCTGGTAGTCATGGTGGGGAGCTGGCTGATGGAGGACCTCAGTTTTCTTCAGGCTGACTTCCAGGCCAAACATTTTGGCAGTTTCCGCAAAGCAGGACGTCAAGCGCTGAAGAGCTGCCTGAGGTTAGGAGAGATAAAAACTAGAGAACATGGGTTAAGGATGAAAGTGGAAATGTTTAAAGGGAACCTCACAGGAAACTTAAAAGTAAAAACACAGAGCTGGAAAAACTCAGCAGGTCAAACAGCAAAGAAAGTTGGTGCAGGGGACAGGGGTTCACAATTGTGGATCATTGGGATCTGTTCTGGGAAAGGTTTGACATGTGCAAAAGGGACAGGCTGCACTTGAACTGCAGTGAGACCAATATCCTGGAGGCAGGTTTGCTAAAGCTGTTGGGGAGGGTTTAAACTAGATTGGCAAAAGGGTGGGGATCAGGAGAGAATAGAGATGAGGGTAGAAGAACACCTGGATATGAAGGGAGAGAGGAGGTGGGGGGAGGGGGTGATAAAAGTAGATAGTAATCAAAGGAGTGTATGTGGGGGATATTCTCTCAAGTGTAGATATTTCGATGCAAGGAGCATGGTAAGAAAGGTGGATGAGCTTAGAACATGGAAATATTATATTGTAGCCGTCAGTGGAACTTGGTTGCAGGAGGGACATGATTGGCAGCTCAATATTCCAGGATTCTGTTGTTTTAGACGTGATAGAACAAGGGGATAAAAGGTGGAGGACTCGCATTGCTTGTTGGAGAAAACATTTCAGTGGTGCTATGGCAGGATAGATTGGAGGGCTTGTCTAGGGACATGGTTTAGGTGGAATTGAGGAATGGGAAAGGCATGAAAATACTAATGGGGTGTATTATAGACCCCCTAATGGGCAGAGGGAATTAGAGGAGCTAATTTGTAAGGAGGTAGCATATATGTGTAGTAAACATAAGGTGGCGATTGTAGGAGATTTTAATTTTCCACACATTGACTAGGACGCCCATAAAAGGGCTGGATGGGTTGGAGTTTGGCAAATGTGTTCAGGAAAGTTTTCTAAATCAATACATAGAAGAACCGACTAGAGAGAGGGCAGTATTGGATCTCCTATTAGGGAACATGATAGGTCAGGTGACAGAGGTTTGAGTTGGGGAACACTTTGGGTCTAGTGATCATAATACTGTTAGTTTTAGGTTAATTATGGAGAGGGATAGGGTTGGGCCTAAGGTTGAGATTCTTGATTGGAACAAGGCAAATTTCGAGGAGATGCAAAAGGATTTAGAGGGTGTGGATTGGGATAATCTGTCATTGGGGTAAGATGTAAATGGAGGATATTCAAATGGGAAATTTTGAGAGTAGAGTTGGTCTGTCCCCGTGAGGATTAAAGGGAAGGTTAGAAAATATTGGGAACTTGGTTCGGAGGAAGAGGGATGTGAACACCAGGTATAAACAGCAGGGAATAGATGACCTGCTTGAGGAATATAAGGAGTGTAAAAAAAATCTTAAGGAAGAAATTAGAAAGGCTAAAAGGAGAAATGAGGCTGCTTTGGCAGGAAGAGTAAAAATAAATCCAAAGGGTTTCTCAAGGTACATTAAAAGTGAAAGAATAGTGAGGGATAAATTTGAGTCCCTTGTGGATCAGAGGGGATCAGCTATGTAAGGAGTCAGAAGAGATGGGGGAAATTTTAATTGATTTTTTTTCCCCTGAGTATTCACTAAGGAAAAGAATATTGCTTTAGAAAACCTGGTAGTGAGATCATGGATAATATACAGATTAATGAGGAGGTAGTACTGGCTATTTTAAAGAGAATAAAGGTGGATAAATCTCAGGGTCCTAACAAGATATTCCCTAATACCCTGAGGGAAGTTAGTGTACAAATAGTGGGGGCTCTGACAGAAATATTTAAAATGTCACCAGCCACGGGGAAGGTGCTGGAGGGTGGCTCTGTTTAAAAAATGCTTCAAAAGTAAACCTGGTAATTATAGGCCTGTGGGTCTTCTATAAATCCTTGAGCCCTCTGTAGACAGCGCTCTCAGTAAATTTTGTCCATAGAGGAAAGGGAGATCCTCTCAGCTGTTTTCACGATCCCTTCTCTAGACTTCTAAATACCTCATTAACTTATCTATCAGATGGCTTTGAGCCATAGAATCACCGAGTGATGCAGTATAGAACAGCCCAACTCACCAACCAAGTTAGCATCCTTGGCCAGTCTCACAGCCCTGCATTTATAGACAATAGGTGTTGGAGTAGGCCATTCAGCCCATTGAGACAGCACCACCATTCATTTAGATCATGGCTGATCTTCTACTATCAGTACCCTGACCCTGCCTTCTCCCCATAACCCTCAATTCCCCGTCCACAAGAACCTTATCTAACTCCCTCTTGAACTTACCCTTCCAATCCATATATCTGTCCAAATGTCTTTTGAATAGCCACTTCTACAGATTCTGCCAACAGCATATTCTGTCTGAGTGAAAAAAGTTGCCCCTCAGGTCCCGGTTAAATCTTTCCTCTCTCACCTTTGGATCTCGAATTATCTACTCTGGGAAAACATACTGTAAGCATTCAATTTACCCACCACCCTCACCGCCCCCCCCATCTTGTAAAGCTCTGTAAGGTCACCCCTCAGTCTCTTTCGCCCTATAACTCAAGCCCTGAAGTCCCAGCAACTTGCTGGCTTCAACAGTTCACCATGGCCACCCTTGGCCTCCACATATTGTCTTGATCTCCATTCCAACCTCTCCAAAATCTCTTCTCTGTGTTTTTATTTCCCCCACCATCCTTTTGTTCTCCACTCAATTTTATTCTATTTTCTGCAGAGATTCGGCATGTCGTTGAATACTCTGGCAAACTTCTACAGGCGCACTGTGAAAAGTACACTGATTGGTTGCAACGCACCCTGGTTTCCCACAAGCACAGAAGTTTGCAGAAAGTGGCCAACCTAGTCCACCACAGGCACCAATCCCCCGTCCATTGCAGATATCTATGCGTCCTGGCTGGCTGCATCACAGTGTGGTACGTTTGCTGCAGAGAAATGGATCAGAGGTCCACCCACAGGCCCATAAGAGTGGCTGAGAGGGTCGCTGGAGTCTCCTTCCACCCCCCCCCCCCCCCGCCCACCCACCGACATGATCTTCCAGTATCATTGTCTGAAGAGAGTGTACAAAATCATTGAGGACCCCTTCCTCCCTGCACACCAGCATCCTTTCAGCTGTTCCCGTCAGGGAAGAGATACAGGAGGATCAGAGCCAGCGCCACTAGGCTGAGGAACAGCTTCTTCCCACGGGCAGTGAGAATGCTCAATGAACAAAGAAACTGCTCACACTGACCCTCCGAGATGCTCATATTCATGAAACAATACTTATTTATTTATTTGTATAGATGAAATCCTTGTCCTGCATATGTATTGTTTGTATACATGTTATGTCTGGTTGTGTGTCTGTTTTTTCTTTGCACCGAGGACCGGAAAATGCTGTTTTTGCCAGGTTGTACATGTACAATTGGACGACAATAAATTTGACTTGATGCGAGGCTCTGCCTCAAGAAGGCAGCTGACATCATAAACGACCCCCATCACAACCTCTTCTCACGAGGCCCTTTCAGGTAGACCCTCTGCCTTGAGGGCGGCGGCAGGAGCGGATCTTAACTTGCGGACTCACCTTTCAGGTGACAGCCCTAAAAGTTCCACCTGAAATGGCCTATTCATATACAGAGGTGCCTCTGGATCTGATGGCGGCGGAGCGACTGGTGCCGCCCATCATAAATATACGGCATAGCAATGACTGTCCACCCTACCCACAACAGTTCCAGCTGTGTGGGGGATTATGGGTAGGGAACAACGCCATTGTTACACCGGGGTTTGAGCTGCAGAGAGCGGGCCCGTTGCAGGAGCGGCCAGCCGAGCTGTGGCGTCCCCCGCCGACTGCCCCTGCCCCAACGTCCCCCGACGCCCGACCCTGCCCCGATGTTCCTTCAGGCAAAAGGTACAGAAGCCTGAAATCCAGCACTTTTAGGATCAACACAACTTTCTTGTTTATTTTCATTGTGTGATGACCATTGTTTAATGGGTTTAATGTATCATATATGTTGAACGTTGAGTGGGTGGGGAGGGGGGGTGGGAAGGAGGGAGGGAAGGGAGGGGAGAAATAGGGGAGAAAATGACACTGTGCATATTCAAGAGGGAAATGTTTATGTGTATTTTGGTCAATATGGTTCATAATGTGAAAAATAAAAAAAATTAAAAAAAGTTTATCTCCAACAACTATCAGACTCTTGATGCAACCCCATAAATTTAAATTTAATTTTAACCCTAAACTTCTCAAGGACCAACAAAAGATCTGTCTCCACTACTGAAATATCGCTTTTTTAAAAAATTAACTGCAACAGTGAAGATTTATTTAGCTATCCTTTTAAATGTATTATATATTTATGTCTTGTCATATAGTGGTAATTTAATTTATATTATTCTTATTGTTGTATCTTGCTGCCATTCATCTCAAGAGGAATAGAATACAAGAGCAGGGATGTGATGTTAAGACGATACAAGGCTCTGGTGAGGCCTCACGTGGAGGATTGTGAGCAGTTTTGGGCTCCTCATTGAATAAAGGATGTGCTGACGTTGGAGAGGGTTCAGAGGAGCTTCGCAAGGATGATTCCACTGAATGAATGAAAGGGTTATCGTATGAGGTGCATTTGACAGCTCTTGGCCTGGACTCGTTGGAATTCAGGGGGGAATCTCAATGAAACATTTAAAATGTTGAAAACAGAGCAATGGTTCTCAACCTTTTTCTTTCCACTCATATCCCACTTTAAGTCATCCCTGTGCCATCGGTGCTCTGTGATCAGTAAGGGATTTGCTTAAGGTGGGTTGTGGATGGGAAGAAAAAGTTTGAAAACCCCTGTTTTAATCGCCTCCTCATTGACTCGTTATGTGCACGGTTTCAGAAATCCAAAGGAAATGGACCAATGACAATTTTTCTTAAGCAAACTATTTCACTAACAATTGGGTCTGGACCAGTGATTCTCAACCTTCCCTTCCCACTCACGTCCCACCTTAAGCAATCCCTGACTAATCACAGAGCACCGATGGCACTGGGATGACTTAAAGTGGGATGTGAGTGGGAAGGGAAGGTTGAGAACTGCTGGAGTAGATGTAGAAAGGTTGTTTCCCACAGACAAGAGGGCACAACTTCAGGATTGAAGAGCGTCTGCTTAGATTAGGAGTTTGTTTAGTAACAAATCTATGTCCACAGGAGGCCAGGTCATTGGGTGAATTTAAGACAGAGATTGATAGGTTCTTGATTAGCCAGGGCATCAAAGGAGAAGGCCAGGCAGTGGGGCTGAGTGGGAGAACGGGCCAGCTCATGACTTGAAAGGGTAGAAGGCCTGCAGTGAACAGGAATTCACTGAGTGTATGTAGTTCAGATGGCTGGCCCCTCCTTTGGCTCTGCCCCCACCTACCCCAAGATGAACCCTGGCTTTTCCGCCTTAACTCAGTTTCACCTGAGGACTGTTGTATCTACCAGCCGTTGATTGTAAGCTATTAAAATTGTAATGCGATTGATTGCACTCAGAGACAAGTGAGGAGTGCAAACAGGCTTTTAATAGTTTACAATCAATGGCTGGTAGACGCAATAGTCCTCAGGTGAATCTGAGGTAAGGCAGGAAACTCAGGGTTTATTTGGGGCAGGTGAGGGTGGAGCCAGGGGAGGAGCCAGTCATCCGAACAACACACAGTGAATTGCTGTTCACTGCAAAGCCATACTTGGATGTAGATAGGAGGACAGGAAAGTTCAAGGAAAAGGTTTCATTATTGTCACATAATACTACAGTTAGAATTCTTTAACTTTGTCTACTGTAAAGAAGACAGAGAGTCGCCACTTTGTCACAGAAATGAGGCCCCAGCGAGGAATGAACTTGTGACCCCTTACAAGACCAGCGCTCTAACCACTGAGCCATCGGTAAGGAGAATTGATCAATGGAGGGGATGACTTTGTGGATCTGGAGGAAAGGAGACAGAAGGATCAGTAAAAAGAGGCACACAGCTAGAAGAAGGGAGACATAAGGATAAGGGAAGGGCGCGGGGTAACGTAAACCAGAGGTCAAGGTTAATGCCAGGTGCTTGGATAGTGCCCAGATGGAATACGAGATGTTGTTCCTCCAATTTGTGGCCTCAGTCTGGTGGTGCACGAGACCGTGGACAGGCGTGTGGGGATGGGAACGAGGGTGGGGAATTGAAATGGGTGGCCGCTGGGAGAGCAGACAGAGCGAAGACGCTCAACGAAGCGATCTCCCACTGTGCATCCAGTCTCTCTGACGTAGAGCAGGCCACAATGGGAGCACTGGATACAGTAGATGAGCCCTGCAGATACACAAGTGGAGTGGTTCATTCATAGATGCTTTGGTTCTGACCGAGGCCTTGTTCTTTCCCCCTCAGGAGAGGGAAGGGCAAATCCTCCCAACGATGGCAGGGCAACCAGATGGGAAAATAAAACCTCTCGCATTTCGGAAGCACCTTTCACATCCCTCCCAAGGAAGCAATTATTTTGGTGTAGTTACTCTTGTGAAGCTCCTGCTGACAGCAAACAACTTGCAACCATCTTGGGTGATGTTCTCAACCAAGATTCCAAAAATAAATCTCCCTGCTCATCTTGAAGGAGCCTTTCCTGCTCCAATTGATACCGATTCTGCTTTGAAACCAGAGACTCAAGAGCCATGGAGAAGGAATCTTTACAAGTTCTCTCCTGATCATACGTAAGACATAGGAGTGGAATTAGGCCATTTGCCCCATCGAGTCTACCCCACATTTCATCATGACTGATTTACCATCCTTTTCCACCCCATTCTCTTGCCTGCTCCCCATGACCCTTAATTCCCTTCCTGATCAGGACCTTCTGTTTAGATACACCCAATGATTTGGCTTCCACCAGCCGTCCTCGTTGCCTCTTCCCCTCACTCTCCAATTCTGGCTTGACTCTCGCGGATGTTGTCCGAGGAGGGCGCGCAAAATCTACCGCCCCACCCACAGCATCTTTCAGTTGCTCCCGTCAGGGAAAAGATACAGGAGTGTCAGAGCCAGCGCCACCAGGCTGAGGAACAGCTTCTTCCCCACGGGCGGTGACAATGCTGAACGACCAAAGGTACTGCTCCCACTGACCCTCCGAGATGCTTCTATTTATTAACCAATATTCAGAGCCCATTCAGAGCCAGCTCTTCAGAGCTTGACGTCCTGTTTTGCGGAAACTGCCAAAATGTTTGGCCTGGAAGTCAGCCTGAAGAAAACGGAGGTCCTCCATCAGCCAGCTCCCCACCATGACTACCAGCCCCCCCCACATCTCCATCAGGCACACAAAACTCAAAACGGTCAACCAGTTTCCCTATCTCGGCTGCACCATTTCATCAGATGCAAGGATCGACAACGAGATAGACAACAGACTCTCCAAGGCAAATAGCGCCTTTGGAAGACAACACAAAAGAGTCTGGAAAAACAACCAACTGAAAAACCTCACAAAGATTAGCGTATACAGAGCCGTTGTCATACCCACACTCCTGTTCGGCTCCGAATCATGGGTCCTCTACCGGCATCACCTACGGTGCCTAGAACGTTTCCACCAGCGTTGTCTCCGCTCCATCCTCAAAATTCATTGGAGCGACTTCATCCCTAACATCGAAGTACTCGAGATGGCAGAGGCCGACAGCATCGAGTCCACGCTGATGAAGATCCAGCTGCGCTGGGTGGGTCACGTCTCCAGAATGGAGGACCATCGCCTTCCCAAGATCGTGTTATATGGCGAGCTCTCCACTGGCCACCGTGACAGAGGTGCACCAAAGAAGAGGTACAAGGACTGCCTAAAGAAATCTCTTGGTGCCTGCCACATTGACCACCGCCAGTGGGCTGATATCGCCTCAAACCGTGCATCTTGGCGCCTCACAGTTTGGCGGGCAGCAACCTCCTTTGAAAAAGACCGCAGAGCCCACCTCACTGACAAAAGGCAAAGGAGGAAAAACCCAACACCCAACCCCAACCAACCAATTTTCCCCTGCAACCACTGCAACTGTGTCTGCCTGTCCCGCATCGGACTTGTCAGCCACAATCGAGCCTGCAGCTGACGTGGACTTTTACCCCCTCCATAAATCTTCGTCCGCGAAGCCAAGCCAAAGAATAATTTATTGGTTGTGTGTTTGCCTTATTTTGAAATGAGGACCAGAGAACATTGTTTCCTTGGATTGTGCTTGTGTAATTGGATGATAAATGCATTTGAACTTAATTTAGCAAACCCACAAATCAGACTTGATTGAACAGAGCACTGGGGAGTAATTAAATAAGGACTTGCGATGCCAAACACCACCACCAGATGTCAGCCAAGAGCATCCTTTGGTCCCAGAAAGTTTTGAGCCTGGAAGAAGGTCTTTGGATTTCCTCCCCCCACAAGCCTTATTTTGGCTGAAAAGCAGGTTTTAAGTCAGCCACCCCTGGACTCCAAAACTGAGCACAGTAATTGTGTTACAAACTACAGTTCGTGCAAAAATATTAGCCACAGAAGCAAACGATGCAAGATTGCAAAACATGGACATTTCTTCCAAAAGTCTTATCATCTTGTTTTCATTTTATAGATGCAAAAAAAAGGGGGCTCTTCAGCAGCGGTCGATGGCCTTCTCTCTTTGGCGGTGCAGCAAGCTTTTCCCAAAACAAGATTCCATGACACCGGATTCTGATGCCAGAGCAACTGCTGGTAATTGTTGGAACTACAATCACCGCGTCTGCAGATTTTTACGTTTCAGAGTCATTGTGAAGACGTTCCTGTCCAGAATATTTTAACCATATAACAAGTACATTATGGGAACAAGCCATCTCGGCCCCTCTAGTCTGGACCGATTTAAGTGATCTCCCCTAGTCCCACCTACCTGCTCTCTGCTCATAACCCTCCAACCCCCTCACATCCATGCACTCATCCAACCTTCTCTTAAATGACAACAGTGACCCTGCTGCGACCACCTTTTGCGGAAGGTCATTCCACTCAGCCACCGCTCTCTGAGTGAAGAAGTTTCCCCTCATGTTACTTCTAAACTTTTGACCCCTAACCCTTAACTTATGACCCCTCGTTCCAATCTCACCTACCCTCAAGGGGAAGAGCCTATTCACATCTACTCTATCTATTCTCCACATAATTTTAAATACCTCTATCAAATCCCCCCCTCAACCTTCTACGCTTCAATGAATAAAGACCCAGTCTACTCAATCTTTCTTTGGATTCAAGATACTGCAATCCAGGCAACATTTTAGTAAATCTTCTCTGCACCCTCTCTACCTTATTGATATCCTTCCTATAATTTGGGTACCAGAACTGCACACAGCACTCTAAATTTGGCCTCACCAATGCCTTGAAGTCTCAACATCCTTGCCCTTGTCCTACCCTTTAGAGGGTAGGGGGAGGGGGGGAACTACCATCAACTTTCTCAATGGTGCCTAGTCCATCTGCAACAGTGAAAAGCCTCATTTTCTGTCTGAGCAACCTCAAAATCAATGGTTCTCATCCTTCTCCTGTGGAGTTCTGAAGCAATGCACATAACGAGTCAATTAGGGACGATTAAAATCAGTGGTTTTCAACCTTTTTCTTTCCACTCACGTACCACTTTAATCAATCCCTATGCGACAGGTGCTCTGTGATTAGTTAAGGGATTGTGTAAGGTGGAATGTGGGTGGAAAGAAAAAGGTTGAAAACCACTGTTTTAATCGTCCCTCAGTGACTCGTTATGTGCACCGTTTCATAACTCCAAAGGAAATGGGCCAAGGACAATTTTTCTCAAGCAAAATATTTCAGTAACAATTGGGTCCAGAGCAGTGATTCTCAACCTTCCCTTCCCACACACATCCCACCTTAAGCAATCCCTTACTAATCACAGAGCACCGATGGCACAGGGATTACTTAAGGTGGTAAGTGAGTGGAAAGAGAATGAGAACCCCTGCTCTCAACAGATGGCATTAACATTGACTTCTCTGGTTTCCGTTAAACCTTCCGCCCCGTTGACTTTCCCCTCTCTTCCCTTTTCCCTCTGTCTCCTTTCACAGAGCCAAAATCAATTCTCACCTCTCCTCTTAACCAATTAACACCTTTTGTTGGACTGGACTCCTCCCACTCCCAGTCTTCAGTCTTTATTTTAACGCCCTCCCATTCTTTGCCTTATACGTTGATGAAGGGCTCAGGCCCGAAACGCTAGTAATAACACTTTACCTCCCATGGACGCTGTGAGACCGGCTCAATTCCTCCACGTGTTTTTAGTTCGGCCACAGCATCTTCAGACTTGTGTTTCTTTCCTCATAAAACCTTTGAGTACAAACCCTTTTTGGAACGACAGAGGATGGGAGGGGACGACAGAGGTATACAAGATTATGGTGGGGCTTAAAAAAGGGTGGGTAGCTGGCACCATTTCTCTGGGCGACACTGGCCAGTACCAGAGGACGTCTGTTTAAGGTGAGGGGAGGAACGTTTAGGGGAGTCCGCCAGAGGTGCTCCCTACACAGCGTCCGCAGACTTTCGTGTTCCACGTTGTCATCCACATCAGGGGGAATATCCCAGCCACAGAGAAGCCCCTGTCTGGCGACAGGTTTCTGCCTCTGCTCAGATTTACCTTCAACCAACAGTCCCGATGTCAACATTTGGGCCAACTAAAATGAACGTTGCTCCTCTTACATTCCTCAAATATATTTATTTATTCATTTAAAAACATGTCAATGGCTCTTGATTAACAGTCAACGTTAGGCAGAACCCGTTCACTATCTAACAGATAAGGAGTTATGCAATGCAGAAACAGGTCCTTCGGCCCCTCTCATCTGTGCACACCAAGTAGTCTGCCTTGAGATGATCCCGATTGCCTGCGTTTGGTCCGGGTCCCTCCCATGGTTCCCATCCCATGGGGCCCGACTGAATGCCCTTTAAATGTTGTGCTTGCCTCTGCTGGACTCTATGGCACCTTGTTCCATGTGCCCTCTTATGTGGGAGAAAGTTGCCCCCCATCAACCTCCCCTTAAACATTTCCCAGAGGGCAGGGTGACGGACATGCCAACCAACCAACTGGGGGTGGGGGGGATAGACATAAGCCAGGATCCAGTCGCTGACACTTGTAGGAATACCAGGAGTGGGATGCCCAGTTCATTCTGTCCGAAAGATGCCCTCTGGCCAACAGTGTCGATTGAGT
Organism: Narcine bancroftii; assembly: GCF_036971445.1. Taxonomy (NCBI): domain Eukaryota; kingdom Metazoa; phylum Chordata; class Chondrichthyes; order Torpediniformes; family Narcinidae; genus Narcine; species Narcine bancroftii. Next base: position 207,314,637 of record NC_091475.1, read on the forward strand.
GGATCTGTGGGAGAAGGAATCCTGTGATTCCAATGTGTTCAAACATGAAATTAAAAGTACGTTTTTCTTTGTTAAAAAAGATCCAAGTTGTTACCCCCCCTTACCATCCTGGCAGAAGGCAAAAGTAGCAAGGAGGCCCATCTGGGTCCAGTTTTGCATTCCTTATTGAAGAAAGGATCAGCTGGCATTAGAGAGGGTTCAGAGAAGATTCACAAGAATGATTCCTGGATATGAAGGGATTAGCATATGAGGAACATTTGATGGCTCTTGGTCTGGACCCTTTGGGGTTCAGAAGAATAAGGTGGGAGGGGAGAATCAAATATTGAAAGGCCTGAACAGAGTGGGTGTGGAAAAGTTGTTTTCCATAGTAGGGGAGTCAAGGACAAGAGGGCACAAGTTCAGGATTGACAGGTGCCCATTTCAAACAGAAATGTGGAGTAATTTCTTTAGCCAGAGAGTGGTGAACTCTGGAACTTATTATCAAGAGTGGCTGTAGAGGCCAGGTCGTTGGGTGTATTTAAGACAGAGATTCATAGTCGGGATATCAGAGGTTATGGGGAGAAGGCAAGGGAGTGGGGCTGAGCAGGAGAATGGATCAGCTCATGGCAGAGCAGACTTGACAGGCCGAATGGCCTACATGGTCTTGTGGAGATAAGGCAGAGAGACAGAGCGTATTCCCCAGGGGAGATGAGCCAAAAATGAGAGGGCATGGATTTGGCATAAGAGGGGAAAAGATTTAAAAGGGGACCCGAGGGGGAGTGTTGTTTATTCTTTACACACAAGGTGGTGGTTGTGTGGAATGAGCTGCGAAAGGAAGTGTTCAAGGTGGGAACAATTCAGACATACATAAAATACATGAATGTGGATAGGCAGGGTTTATAAGGGGGACAGGTCAAACACAAGCAACCTTGTTTGGACAACATGGCCTCATGAATCCAAGTTTATTTATTACCTGGTACAGTGAGCAGGGTTCATCTGTGAGCTGACCAACAGGCTATCTCTAACATTCATACAGTGCAATTGACAGTATCAGTGAATTAGCACCAAGCAAGGACAGCGTGAGAGAGCACTGTTGTGGGGTTCATTCAAGAGCCTGATAGCTGAGAGGAAGAAATTGTTGGTGTGTGATTTCACATGCTTAAAATGGGAGGGAAGAGAGTGTGTCCAAGCTGAGATGGGTCCTTCAGTGTGTAGATCCATGGGGGGGGGAACACGGTGAAGATCCATAAAGGAGGAGGGTGGTTTGATGGTCTGAGCTGCCTTCACCACCTTCTGCCGCGATGGGCTTGTTTCCGTGTGGTAGAACGACACAACTCCACCCCCATCAACATCAAAGGAAGTCCTTGGTCACTCGTGACGCTGAAGCTCAGAAGTTTGAAGGATGAACAAGTCTGAATCTAATTTGCCCCATGTGACACCCATTGGCAGCTCAATACCATTCTCCTCTGATTCTTGGAGGACATTCCAGGGGATAACACACCACAGACCAGACGTCCACAGGTCAACCTGAGGGGCTGCTCAGTGATGCATCCCACTTAATGTAACCTTAGCTGCACAAATTGAAGGGACACAGTACATATTTTTTTTTACACACAGGATGCTCCAAGTATCAAGTTAACACTGTAAGAGCAAATTTTACCCCTAATGACTTTGTTGGGCAACGAAATCTCCCTTGGTCCCGAGGTCAAGCAATACCAAGGCTTGGCTTCCAGCAATGACTCCCTCTGCAGGGTGATGGCGGTTCTTCTCTGCCCCCAGGGGAACACAGACCATTTACCCCTCTGCAGTCCCTTTGGAGCTGTTCTACATTCCAAGCAGTTGAGGGAGGAAAGGGGATGGTGGGATGGGAGAGGATAGGAGGTTGGTGATGACCCTCTGTCATGCTACACATGACAATAAACTTGAACGAGAGGGGACTCAACCGTGGACCCCAGAGGGAGCTGACAAACACAGCAGCTGAGATGAGATGAAGGTTCAAACAAGAAAGGCTGCAGATGTTAAGGTTGAGAGCGATACATAAATGTTCTGGAGAAATTCATGAAGGGGTCAGGCCCAAAATGATGGTGACCCTTTAATTTCCATGGATGCTGTGTGATCTGCTAAATTGCTCCGGCACGTGTCTGTGTTGTGATATGACAGTTTAGGCCAGCCAATGTCAACGGGGGCCATACAGTCCCCTGGCAGGGAGGGAGGGAGGGATGCATGAACTGAAATCCTTTTGTAAGAATTTTTTTTTAAAGTTCTTTTTATTAGAGTTTTCACATCTTTGAGTATTGTGTTTAGTTCTGGTCACCTAACAAGGAAGGATATCAATAACAGAGCAGAGAAGATTACGAGACTGGTGCCAGGATTTGAGGAACTGAGTTACAGGGAAAGGTTAAACAGGTTAGGACTTTATCCCCTGGAATGTCGAGGAGAGAAGGGAGACAGAGTAATGATGGGGATTGATAGATTAAATGCAAGTAGGCTTTTTCCACTGAGGAGAGGGGAGTTAAAAATCAGAGGGCCTGGGTTAAGGGTGAATGGTAAAATGTTTAAAGGGAACTTCCACGCACAGGGAGTGGTGGGAGTGTGGAATGAGCCACTTGAAGGCAGGCTCAATTTTGACATGTAAGAAAACTTTGGACAGGAACATGGATGGGATGGGTATGGGGGGGGGGGGGATATGGACTGGGAGCAGGTCACTGGGACCAGGCAGAATAACAGTTTGGCATAGACTAGGTGGGCCGAAGAGCCTGTATCCATCAACTGGTGATTGATGATTCTGTGGGACAGTTAATAGTTTGGGTTGAGAGCATGGTTCAAGACTGAGAAAGGAGGAGAGGAAGAAGAGTCAGTAGATCACGGGTGAACCGAGGGTGGGTTGGCGGACAGATGGAGCCATGTGGGTAGTAAAAACACGATGCTGGAGAAACTCAGCAGGTCAAGCAGCGTCCTTTATTTAGCAAAGTTAAAAATACATAACCAACGTTTCAGACTTGAGCCCTTCATCAAGGTATGGAAAAATGTCGGCAGGCGTCCGAACAAAAGATTAGAGGGGGAGGTGTGGTCGCAAATTCAGCAGGTGATTGGTTGAGAAGGGAGGAAGGGGACAGCAGCAATCAAGGGGAGGAGGGATGGCTGGGTGAATAGAGAGGGAAGGGTGGGGGGAAGGAGAACTAGAAAGCGGAAGGGTAGGGGGAAGAGGAGAGCAGGTTAGCAAAACCAGAAAAGTCGATGTTCATGCCATCCGGCTGAAAAGGCCCCAGTCAGAAAATCTGGTGTTGTTCCTTCAATTTGCGCATGGTCTTGGTGGGATTAAACACGAATCCATGGACATGTGAGTGTGGGAGTGGGACACAGAACTCAAGTGGATGGTGAGTGATATTCCCCCTGTCTGCTTCAACAGTCCTGAGGTGGAACACAGTGCTCTGTGCGGTCTCTCCGACGTAGAGAAGGCCACAAAGGGAGCACAGGATGTAGTAAATCAGTCCTCCGGATACAAAGTGAAAGGCCACGTGATAGGTGGGGGGGGGGGGGTGTCCTGGAGGGCAGAGTTGGGAGACAAGAGAGAGGTGAGTGACAGGTGGAAGAGGACCAGGAGGGGAACAATGGCAGATTGGAGCCAGAGAGTGGGGGGTGGGGGTGTGGTGGTGAGGGAGTTGGAGAGAGCTGTTGAAAGGAGATGGTGGAACCAATAAGGTCTAAAGATGCAGGAAAATTAGAGCAATGTACGGTGTGCAAGGGGAACTTAGCAGATCAGGCAGTGTCCGTGGAAGGCGAGAGACAGTTCGAGTATCAGGCCAAAACCCTTCTTCGGAGACAGCAAGACAAGCGGTGCTGGGAGAAAGGGGGAAGCAGGGAGGGCCATGGATAGCAGATGATGGGGGAACGGAGGGAGGAGGAAGAAAGGAGCTGACAGGTGATTGGGGGAAGGGTTAGATGCTCTCTGATAGGAGGAAGGAAGGGGGATGGGGTGGAGGAAGGAAGGTGTAGGTGATGGGTGGGTAGAGAGTGCAGGGGAGGGGAAAGAGAAGAAAAGGTGAAAGAGGAACGGGGCCAGAGAGGTAATGGAGGGGGAGAGGGGTGTGGAACATAAAAATGGACTGCCGAAACAAAATAGATGTTGGCCTCGACCTGGGTGTGTGTAGAAGGGAGGAATAACGGCTATGTGACAGTGTGGAATGGGATAAAAGTGTGCATGTGTGAGAGAGAGAGAAAGAGAAAAGAAAGAGAAAGAAGGAGGAGAGATGGAGAGGGAGGGGGAGAGGGAGAAAAGGGGAGAGAAAGGAGAGAAAGGGAAAGAGGCAGAGAGAGAGAAAAAGGGAGAGAAAGAGGGAAAGAGAAAAAGAGAAAGAGAAAGAAGGAGAGAAAGATTGAGAGAGAGAATGAGAATGAGACTCCATTGGAATTTAGAACCACTATTAAAGGGTAACCTAACGGCCTTCTCTATGTTCATATAGTGGTCCCACACCAGAGCTTAAACCTCTTTGCTGTTCTCGTATTAGAGGAGGTTTCACTATGTTTAAATCTCAGGACATCTTGACTTCATAATGTTTGGAGAAAGATGAAATCAAACCTCAGTGGCTCAGCACATAAGACACATAACCAGTAACAGTACACAAATTTACACACCAAGGTACAAAGTGATTAATAATAGTTCACTATTGATTTAGCGCAGAAGATATATTGTGCAAACATTATGAAGGCTAGAGTTAATAGCCTTTCATCCACAAACCACAGAACTCAAAAGCATTTGTTGAACATCATTTGTTAAGTGTCTATTATCTACTTTTTTGCAATTCTTATGAGTATTGCGTCATGGTTGATTTGATCCACAGGGCTTCAGGAAGCAACTGAAGCCCTTAGAAAAAACAAGGCAGAACGGTTTTCATTATCCATCAATGAAATTGACATGGGCAACATTTTCCCCACCATCACCATCTTAATACTGAGGGCAGAATATGCAGAGCACCCTCAGTCATTTCCATTGTGGGCAATGGTGGGCCTACTGGTCCTGGGCAGGGGAATGGAGATCCCACCAATCCCAGGGAGGGAGGGTGGAAATCCCATCAATCCCAATGTGGGAGGGTGGAGATCCCACCAATCCCAGTATGGGAGGTGGAGATCCCACCAATCCCAGCAAAGAAGGATGGAGATCCCATCAATCCCAGTATGGGAGGTAGAGATCCCACCAATCCCAGCAAGGAAGGATGGAGATCCCATCAATGCCAGTGAGGGAGGATGGAGATACCACCAATCCCAACGATAAACTAATGTCAAGATTGCATCAATCCAACCTGGGATTATTAATAACAATGACATGGGTGGTGATCTCACCAATCCCAGCAAGGAGAGAGGTTGGAGATCCCACCAACCGCAGCAAAGGGGTATGATGAGATTCAACCAATCCCAGGTATGTGGAGGCTCCATCTCATTTGTGGCGGTGACCTTACCTGGGCTATGGCTTGGAAACTATCAGTTCCATGGCGGACAGGAAGGGGTTTGCCCACAGGTTGAGAAAATCCTCAGTTTTGACCAATTTCTCTTGAAGAATCCTTCAGGCTCAGACTTAATGCACAAAAACCATTCCACCATGTCAACCAAAGGTTGCCATGGTCACCATAAATCTATCAATAAGGGGGTTTCTGCCCTCATATTTGACAGTTTAAAAAAAGCTATCAGTTTATAAAAACATTATAAAAAGAATAGTGGTAATTGGATATTCTTCGAGTTCAAAATGATGTCCTGCACATTCTTTTTGCACTGCACACTGTCATATAAAGGTCAGTGCGTCTGCGCCAAAAGTGGCCTCCCTATGGTCCTAACAAGAAGTCCTACCCCATGTAGGCGTATGGAGAGGAGGAGGAGGCATGGACCTCACCACCAGGTGCTGACAGAGTTAGCGAGGAAGTGATGGGAAAATCAAGACCCACAGATTCAATGGTCTGGAGAAGCCTGTGTGTGGGGCTGAAGGAGCAATGGGTTGGAACAGGGGAGTGGCTGGTTTATTATAGAATGCGGTGTCACCATGGAGGCAGCAATGGTTAGCGTAGCAGTTAGTGTAATGCTGTTATAGCACCAGCTACCTGGGCTCGGATCACTGCTGTTTGTAAGGAGTTGGTACATTCTCCCTGTGGTCTGCATAGGTTTTCCCCGGGGGCTCCAGTTTCCTCTCACTGTCCAAAACGTACCGGGGGTGTAGATCAATTGGGTGTAATTGGGCAGCATGGGCTTGTGGGCCGAAAGGGTCTGTTACTGTGATGTATGTCTAAATTTAAAACATTAAATTATTGCCCCATTCCCCGCTGTCTTTGGAAAGGTTGGTGCGAGCATTCCAATGTTCTGGGGACTGCTGGGGAGGGGGAGGGAGGAGAATCAGTGATGGTGAAGGACCGGGGATATCATTTCCAAATCGGGATGGGGGGTATCCCCTTGCATCCACTGATCTGGCTGTAGGGGTGGTGGTCTCGGAAGGTGCTGAGGGAGTCACCTGGGTAAACTGGTGGTGGAGGGAGTGAATGTTCAGGGTGATGGAAGCAAAAGAAACCTCGGCCCTGGGCGGTGTCAAGATCCTTGAGCGTCGTGGGAACTGAACTGACCTGTGCCTTTCAGCTAGCAAAAAAAAAACGGCCTCGTGTGATCAGGGTGCAAACTACCAGCAGTTGTCAACCAGCAGGAACTGCGGCGGCTCATGAGGGAGAAACAGCGTTCGGCGGCGGGCAGTAGAAGAATTGAGTCCCCGCTCGCTAAATATGTTTCTATGTTTACCCTGCCTTTGGGGAGGTGATATTGAGGCAAAAGTCAAGTGCTGGAGGGACTCAACATGGCAGGCCAGAGGGGAACAGAGAGGGGATATTTTGGGTCAAAACACATCATCAGGATTGCCGGGGGGGGGGCGGGGGGGGTTGGTGGTGGAGGCTGGTACAATTGGGACATTTAAAAGACTCTTTGACAGGCACATGGTTGGAAGAAAAGAGGGTTATGTGTGTGAGGTAGGCAAGAGTTAGATTGTTGAGTAGAGTTACACAAGTTGGCACAATATTGTGGGTCGAAGGGCCTGTACATACTGTATTCTGATGGTCTACATTCTATGATCCCACCACTTCCACATTCCAGTATCTGCAGTCCACAGTATTTGACTTAATTTCTGCTCTTTGGTAGATTTTGTGACCTTTTACACCTGGTCAAGGACATTTGGGCATGGGGCAATAAATGCTGTGATTCCCACATCCCAGAGAAGAAATCACACACTCTAAGCCCACATACTCACTTCTTCGTACTACGAATCCCAAATCTGGGAGTGATGACACTGGGAGAGGGCGGGGGGTGATCCCCAATGTCTTCCTCATTTGGCGGGGATGAGGGGAAGGACTCAGTGCTGGGAATGTCCAAGGGAGAACAAGCCACACCGAGTTGCTCGTGCACACACTTGTGGCAGGGAACAGGGAAAGGGGGACCCCTCGAGGGAGATTGAAATCACTAGCCAGGTGGCAACCGTCTCAGAGTGGAAATAGGAGGGGAAGAGTTGGTATTGGAGAGGGGAGAAGAAAATCTTGTGATGCTGGGAATTGTTAAATTAAGGCTGGAATAGGCGTGGATAGGTTGGCACAGCATTGTGGTCAGTGAACTCCATGTGAATCTTAGTGTTTACCTCAACCTGTACATGCTTGGCTGAGAGAATAATGTCCACAATCTGTGTTCGCTATCTGCTGTAACAATTCTGAAAGGGATGGAAAAGATCAAAGCAGGTAAGTAATTTCCACTGGCAGGTGAGACTAGAACTAGGGGATGGCGCCTCAAAATTTGGGGCAGTAGACGAGAACGAACTGCTTCTTCTGGGGAGCAGGGAATCTCTGGAATTCTTTTCCCAAGGAACTGCCTCGCTGAAAATATTTAAGACACAGATAGATTTTTGCATAGTGGGAAAATTAAGGGTTATGGGGAACAGGCAGGTAAGTGGAGCTGAGGGTATGGCCAGATCAGCCATGATCTTATTCAATGGTGGAGCAGGCTCGAATGGGCCGACTCCTGCACCTGTCTCATATGTTCAGTGGAGGGAGGGTGGAGGACAGAGGGGTGGATGAGAGATGGGAGGGGCAGGTGTGGATGAGGGCGGGGGAGGGGGTGGCGAGACAGGGGAAAGGAATGAGGGGGAAAAGAATGAGGGAGCCAGTGGGAAAGAGAGCAGGGAGGGAGGTGGGGAAGAGGGGAGAAAAGGGGGAAGGGTGACCAAGAGGGTGGGTGTGGGAGGGGAACTGAGGGCATCGTAGCAGCTGAACTTGGACCACTTGACAGATAACAGAACCCCAGATGAGCGACCTAAAGCATCCCCAAGAAATTTCCAGAATTACAGCGACCTCAGGTTGGCATTCAGGAGTTTTCGTTACAAAGGTGAATCCAAAATGGGCTGAGTAATCTGTGAGGAGCAGGTGAGTGAAGACATGTAGGGGATCAACCATCTTCCAACACACCTCTGTTTCGGAAAACCTCCGAGGTGCAGAATGTGTTGGGGGTGTGGGGGTGGTTTATATCCTGTAGAAGTTAGGGTGCTCCATCCTGCGGCAGATGTTGGGATGTGGCCCCTGCAGTAGATATTGGTGGGTTTGGACCCTGTGGCAGATGTTGGGATGTGGCCCCTGCAGTAGATATTGGAGGGTTTGGACCCTGCGGCAGATGTTGGGAAATGTGGACCCTGCGGCAGATGATGGGGGTGTGGACCCTGCAGCAGATGTTGGGGGTGTGGACCCTGCAGCAGATGTTGGGGGTGTGGACCCTGCAGCAGATGTTGGGGGTGTGGACCCTGCAGCAGATGTTGGGGGTGTGGACCCTGCAGCAGATGTTGGGGGTGTGGACCCTGCAGCAGATGTTGGGGCTGTGGACCCTGCAGCAGATGTTGGGGCTGTGGACCCTGCGGAAGATGTTGGGGGTGTGGACCCTGTGGCAAATGTTGAGTGTGTGGTCCCTATGGCAGATGTTGGGGGGTGTGGACCCTGTGGCAGATGTTGAGGCTGTTGACCCTGTGGCAGATGTTGAGGGTGTTGACCCTGTGGCAAATGTTGAGGGTGTTGACCCTGTGGCAGATGTTGAGAGTGTGGTCCCTATGGCAGATGTTGGGGGGGTGTGGACCATCTGGAAGATGTTGAGAGTGTAGACCCTGTGACAGATGTTGGTGGTGTGGATCCTGATGCAGATGTTGGTGGGGGGGAGGGGGTTTGGATTCTGCAGCAGACATTGAGGGTAAAGTCCTCTGGCAGATGTTGGGTGGCTCATTTAGATGCTGGCCAGCTCGTTGCTACTGCTCACTTTCAGGCTGATGGTGCCGGGTAGATCATTGCCTTGGTGGTTCCCCTTGTCCCTCAGGTGTAGGGTGTGATGCGGCTGCAACTGGCTGGAGTCATTCAGCAAAGTTACCTGACCCAGGAACTGGTCACTGAAGACATTGCTGTTCCAGATCTAGGCAAAACAAAATCATTTCCGATGTGTGAAGAATTCATATCGCATTTACGATGCTTCATTTAAATCTTTGTAAACATACAATGCTGGGGAAACTCAGCAGGTCAAATAGCTTTACATCGCAAAGATAAAGAGGCTATTGCAGCATATCAGTGACCCAGGATTAAATCCAATTCAAATGTCTGTAAGGAGTTTGTATGTTCTCCCCGTGACCTGCCTGGGTTTCCCCCAGGTGCTCCGGATCCCTCCCACGTTCCAAGGACCATGAGACATAGAAGGCTATTCAGCCCCACCATTTAATCATGAGCTGATCCATTTTCCTCACTCAGCCCCACTGCTTGGCCTCCTCCCCATAACGTTCGATGCCCGCCTCCTCCCCATAACGTTCGATGCCCTGCCGAATCACGATGGGTTTATTGGTCACGTGCGTGTATTTGGGCGGCATCTCTGCATTTTAAAAAAAGTTAAATTTCCATGAAATAGAACAGGGACAGCAGTGAAGGGCTGAATGGCCTTCCCCTGCTTTGTTACATTCCCAACTTTGATGCTGGTGTCTTGGGAACCGTGCTGCGATTTTTCAAAGGAGACTCTGAAGGAGTGAGGAGGGTAGGGTCACTCACCTCGACATGGACAGGAGATTTGGCATCCTTCTTGTAAAAAATTCCCTTGACGTTGAACTCTGGATTCACCGTGTTCTTGTGAATGGGCGACTTGATCTTCTCTCTCTCACACCGGATAACCACGTACGGGTCGGCTCCTGCACAAGTACAGACAGACAGCATCAGCCTCTCTCACTGTTACACGGGGAACTGGGACCAATCAATGCAGTGCCACCCAAAACGTACCCCGCCGTCCACCCCTGGCCATGAAACCCAAAGCTCCCTGGGCAAATAAATGGCTGAGGCATGCGAAATCCCCCCACCATTGCCCCAATGCTTCATGGCAAGAGGTCAAGTTTATTTTCATCCGCTGATGAAACAGGGTTCTCCAGTCGCCAGTGTAAAAAGAAGCAGACACACATGCTGACATAACACATATACACATAGACGATACAATATATACATGCAATATATATATATATATACTACATACATACTGTATGTAAAAATATTGTTTAATAAATAGTAGCCTTGGATGGTCAGTCGTTCCGCATTCTCACTGCCTGCGGGAAAAAGCTGTTCCTCAGCTTGGTGGTGCCGGCTCTGATCCTCCTGGATCTCATCCCCGTCGGGAGCAGCTGAAAGGTTCTGTGTGCGGGGTGGAAGGGGGGTCCTCGATGATTTTGTGCACCAGCTTCAGACTACAATCCCAGTAGATCACGTCAACTGGGGGGGTGGGCGGCAGGGTGGGGGAGATCTTAGTGATCCTTTCCACCATTGGTCCTGTGGATTGACCTCCGATCCAGTGCAGCATCTGTGATGCAGCCGGCCAGGATGCTCTCAACAGAGCTCCTGTAGGCGGATGACAGGATGGCGACCGGTAGGCTCAGTCTCCTCAGGAAGAGCAGTCGCTGTGGCACCTTCCTGACAAGTGGGGAGATTGTTCCAGTTTCAAAGGATTCAATTGATGGAATAGAGTGATGGGAGTACAAACAGGCAGCACAGAGACAAAGGGCTGAACATTCTCCTGTGGTGGGTCATGGACTTGTACACCCATTACATTAATCCTTTAAGCCTTGCCTACATCAAACATCAGATTCCACCACCTCTTCCACATAACAACTGCTCTCTGTGTAAAAAAAATCTTATCCTCAAATCCCCTTTAAAACCCCCTTCCTCTCGCCTTTTAATGTTTATCTGCACTAATCCTGGTTTCCCGTGTAAGGCCGTTATTTCCCCCCTTCCCCCCCATTTCCTCTCCCAGCATCTGCTCAAATGCCTGTTCAACATTGACAATGAATCTGCCTGCAGCTCTGGCAGCTCGCTCCAGATAACCACCACACACGGTGTGGTAAAACCAGCCCCTCATGGGCAATAAATGGTGCCTTCACCCAGTAATGCCCAAATCCCAGATCATCAAGATGGCCGAGAAGATCGCTGGGGGTCTCCCTTTCCTCGACTGATGTCATTCACCGGGAGTGTTGCTGAAGAAGGGCTCGAAGAACTATGGAGGGCCCTTTCCATCCAGCACACATTATATTTATAAAAACACAAAAATGCTGGTGGGATTCAGCCGGTCTCGATAAAACAGATGTTTTGGGCCTGAGCCCTTCCTCAAGGTATCTCTGACCCACCACCATCAGGAAGGAGATAAAGGAGCATGAAAATCGGGGCTGCCAGGGCGGGAAATAGTTTCTTTGGCTTTGCGGATGAAGATTTATGGAGGGGGTAAAAAGTCCACGTCAGCTGCAGGCTTGTTTGTGGCTGACAAGTCCGATGCGGGACAGGCAGACACGGTTGCAGCGGCTGCAGGGGAAAATTGGTTGGTTGCGGTTGGGTGTTGGGTTTTTCCTCCTTTGCCTTTTGTCAGTGAGGTGGGCTCTGCGGTCTTCTCTGCTGCCCGCCAAACTGTGAGGCGCCAAGATGCACGGTTTGAGGCGATATCAGCCCACTGGCAGTGGTCAATGTGGCAGGCACCAAGAGATTTCTTTAGGCAGTCCTTGTACCTTTTCTTTGGTGCACCTCTGTCACGGTGGCCAGTGGAGAGCTCGCCATATAACAGGATCTTGGGAAGGCGATGGTCCTCCATTCTGGAGACGTGACCCACCCAGCGCAGCTGGATCTTCAGCAGCGTGGACTCGATGCTGTCGACCTCTGCCATCTCGAGTACTTCGACGTTAGGGATGAAAGCGCTCCAATGGATGTTGAGGATGGAGCGGAGACAACGCTGGTGGAAGCGTTCTAGGAGCCGTAGGTGATGCCGGTAGAGGACCCATGATTCGGAGCCGAACAGGAGTGTGGGTATGACAACGGCTCTGTATATGCTTATCTTTGTGAGGTTTTTCAGTTGGTTGTTTTTCCAGACTCTTTTGTGTAGTCTTCCAAAGGCGCTATTTGCCTTGGCGAGTCTGTTGTCTATCTCATTGTCGATCCTTGCATCTGATGAAATGGTGCAGCTGAGATAGGTAAACTGGTTGACCGTTTTGAGTTTTGTGTGCCCGATGGAGATGTGGGGGGGCTGGTAGTCATGGTGGGGAGCTGGCTGATGGAGGACCTCAGTATTCTTCAGGCTGACTTCCAGGCCAAACATTTTGGCAGTTTCCGCAAAGCAGGACGTCAAGCGCTGAAGAGCTGGCTCTGAATGGGCAACTAAAGCGGCATCGTCTGCAAAGAGTAGTTCACGGACAAGTTTCTCTTGTGTCTTGGTGTAAGCTTGCAGGCGCCTCAGATTGAAGAGACTGCCATCCGTGCGGTACCGGATGTAAACAGCGTCTTCATTGTTGGGGTCTTTCATGGCTTGGTTCAGCATCATGCTGAAGAAGATTGAAAAGAGGGTTGGTGCGAGAACACAGCCTTGCTTCACGCCATTGTTAATATTATATTATATATTATATATGTGATTACTATGCACTGTGTATTGTGAGTACGTGTGCACCAAGGTCCAGAGAAATGTTGTTTAATTTGTTTGCATATGAAGTCAGATGATAATGAATATATCAAATTTTGTAAACATTGTGCTTATGGGGCGAATTTTTGGTTAGAAACAAATACAAAGCTGTGAATTGGCAATGGTCAACATGATGCAAGATGGCTGGAGAATTCCAACCAGTTGGTGAAGGGCTTGGAATGTGTTGGGTACCTGTCGCGCCATCTTGTTGGGCCAATCCATTCGCAGCAACCACGTGAACCTGGATCACGACCTGGGGGTACCCGCACATCCCAGACCAGCACGTGTGAGGAGGCTCGTTGAGAGTGAGCTCGCTGTGGAGACAGTCACAAGAAAGAAAAGCACGAATCCGTAAGAACCTGTGCGTCAAACGTTCATGTCACTCAGCCACATGGAGGGATACAAACGAGAGCCTTGCAAAGTGAAATAAACGCTATCTCTGTCATGGGATGGATTGCTCACTTCCCCAGGAACCAAAACATGATGTGGGTCGATCGTTGGAAATTGCAAAGTGTGCAAGTGTTCCAAAGTTGGTGGAGTTGCTCACATGTTAAAGGAACAGAAATAGGCCACTTGGTCCATCGAGTCTGTTCCGTGACTCTACTCTAAGCTGAACTATACTCACACCTAGTTTCAATTGCCAGCCTTTTCCCCACATCTCCGATGCCCCAACCAATTAGATACTTATCAATCTCCTGCTTTAATTTTCCCAGTGATCGGGACTCCACCGCTGTATGCGGCAATGAGGTCCACAGATCCACGACCCTCTGACTAATGAGGTTTTTCTCATCTCTGTTTTGAATGGATGCCTTCTAATTTTAAGACTGTTTCCTCTTGCCCACCCACCAAGGGAAACATCCACTCTGTCAAAACCTTTCAAAATTTGAAATGTCTCTATGAGATCCCCTCTCATTCTCCTATACTCCGATGAATACAACCCAAGAGCTGCCAGACATTCCTCATACGTTAGCCCTCGCATTCCAGGAACCATCCAAGTAAATCTCCTCTGCACCCTCTCCAACCACATCACATCCTTTCTAAGATAGGGGGCCCAAAACTGTACACAGTTCTCCAAATGAGGTCTCACCAGTGCCCCATAGAGCCTCATCAACACCTCTTTACACTTGTACACTATTCTTCTTGAAATGAATGCCAACATAGCTTTCTTCATTACCAATCCTACCTGGTCATTAACTTTTAGGTTTCCCTGCACAAGGACACCCAGGCCCCTTTGCACATCTGAGATTTGATTTTCTCCCCATCCAGATAGTTTATTTCCATGGCCAAAATGTAGAACCGAACACTTCTCAATGTTGTATCTCATTTGCCATTTTTTTTTACCAACTCCTAAGGCTGTAACTTCTCCGTTTCTTCGACATTTCTTGTTCTGCCACCTATCGTGGTGTCATCTGCAAACCTCTGGTCCTTCACGAGGCCACGGTAGAGACATAGAGAGAGGGGGAAGGAGAAAGAGGAAGGAGGGAAGAAAGTCAAAGTGAGAGAGAGAAAATGGGTGCAAGAGAAGGGGAGAAATCTGGAGCGAGAGGTGGAGAAAATTAGGGGGAGGGTGAGGGGGGATCAGGACCTGTCTCCAGTGTGTTTGGGATTTCAACCTGCTAATGCATTCCTGTCTATAGGTGAGAAAAAAAACTCTTCCTCCATTTCTCCACCCTTCACTTGTCTTTGAGAAGTAAATGCTTCTCACTATTCCCACATCAATGACCGTCACAATATTCTACTCCAGGGAAATCTCCTCTCCCAGCACCTCACCAGAAGAGACACTGATTGGAAACATTAGCTGCTTTTCCCCTAACAGATGCTGACTGACCTACTGGGTGTCCACAGTGTTGGCTTTACTTCACCAGAAGCCGCTTTATACTCATGGGCTTAGGTCATAGAACATTACAGCATTGTACAGCCCCTTCAACCTGCAACCTTTGTAAACCTACTCCACAACAATCCAACCCTTCCCTACATCACACGCGTGACCCCTCCCTATCTCACAACTGTGACCCCTCCCTACTTCACACCCGTGAGCCCTCTTTATCTCACACCCGTGACCCTTCCCTACCTCACACCCATGACCCTCTATTTTTCTTATATCCATGTGCCTGTCTAAGAGTCTTTAAAATGTCCCTATTGTACCAGCCTCCACCACTGCCCCCAGCAATGCATTCCAGGAGCCCACCCTTGATAAACTTTCCTCAAACAGATGTCCTTCTGATATTTGGCATTTACCACTCCCCCCCACCCCCCCCCCCCACCCTATCCATGCCCCTCATAATCTTATATACCTCTAGTAAGCCATCTCTCATCCTCTACCCCCTAAAGCGAAAATCCTCTGCTTGCCAAACCTTTCAGAAAAGCCATAGCTCGTGCTTACCTGAAGTTTGCAGGCACATCTGTGAAGACCCTGAGCAAGAACTCGCCGGTTAGACCAGGCTCGAAGGTGGTGGGAATGATCACATAGCGGCCCTGGGGGAGCTCCTTCCGCAGGAAGATGGTTTTGGAGTTGATGTAGACAGAGCTGGCTGCCTTCTCCTGTATGGTGTGCATCCTGTAGGCACGGTTCAGCTCCACCTGCAGAGAACAATCCCCCTTCAGGAGCCATCCCAGAGGGTAGGAATCCTGTGGCCTCACGCCCCACAGAAGGAGCTCGAGATCAAACATCGAGGTGGAAGATTCAAGGAATGCTGCGCTCTAATTCAAATGGTGGCACAAAACTGAGGTACAGGCGGTGGAGGTGGCAACAACAAACAAGCTCGGGGGGGGGAGTGGGGGGGTCAAGTTCAAGTTCAAGATGATTGTCACCTCTCATAGAGGCACAGTGAGAAACTTAATATAGTGAGCGCATGGCACAAGAGTGCTGGAGAAGCACGGCAGGTCACTCAGCGTGTGTAGGAATGGAAGGGTGACTGATGCTGCTGGCATGGGCCCTTCGTCGGGGATCTGTAAAGACGGGCAGATGCCTGAATGAAAAGTGGGGGGGGGGGGGGGGGGAGGAAGGAAGGAGGAGGAGCACAGGCTAACAGGCAAGAGGTCATAGGTAGGAGCGAGGAGTGACGAGGGAGAGCGGGCTTTTTCCACTGAGGTGGGGTGAGACAGGAACTGGAGGACATGGATTAAGTGTGAATGGTGAAATGTTTAAAGGGAACATGAGGGGTAGCGTCTTCATGCAGAGATTGGTGGGAGTTCGGAACGAGCTACCAGCTGAAGTGGTGAATCCGGGCCCGATTTTGACATTGAAGAAAAATTTGGACAGTTACATGATTGGGAGGGCTATGGTCCAGATGCAAGTCAATGGAACTAGATAGGCTATTATTTCAGCATGGACTAGATGGGCCAAAAGGCCCATTTCTGTGCTGTTGTGTTCCCAGAGTGGGCAGAAGACTCAGAAGGGTAGTTCTCTAATAGGAAAGAAAGGTAGGGAAAGTGAGAGGCCGGGTGACGGGGTTAATAGAAATTGGGGATCAATATCTCAAAGGTTTATACAGGAAGAGAGCGACTCAGGCTGGTGAATGTTTGGTGGAACTAGATAAGGCAGGAGAAAGGGTTCAACAAATGGAGCCAGGTGGGGTGGAGGTGGAGACAGTGGCTGGAAGGTGATGCAGGACCAAATACACGAGAGATGGTGGGCAGATGGAAGCAGGTGGAGGAAGAGATAGGAAAGAGCAGGCAGGGAGAAGAAATGCAAGTGGGTCTGTGATGGACAGGTTGGGAGAGACACACAGACAGACTTATTGGGTTTGTTTGAAGAATGGTGGGGGATGCGGAGGGCAGCATCTACAATGTTCAGTAGGAGAACCAATGCAGCAGTGACCTTGGATGTGGATAAAGCTTTTGTTCGATTAGAATGGGACTTTTTTATTTAAAGTGCGTGAATAATCCAGGTTGGGACAAGTATTTGTAAGCTTTATATAATGGACCAAAAGCTAAAGTTGTAACAAATGGTCAAATATCTGCACCTTTTCACTTGACCAGATCTAGGAGGCAAGGGTGCCAATTATCTCCAGCTTTATTTATATTAGTGATAGAACCATTAACAGAGCTGATTCGATCTGACTCTGATATTAAAAAGTTTTAAAGTTAACAGAGAGGAATATAAGATTAATTTATTTGCAAATGATGTAATAATTTACTTGACAGAACAGAAAGGATTATTATGTAAATTATATTCAAGATTAAAAGAATACAGAACAGTTTCTGGTTATAAAGTAAATTGGGATAAAAGTGATATATGCCTCTTATTAGAGGTGATTATACTCAGTGTCAGAAAGATAACCAATGGAATAAAATATTTAGGGACATGGATAGATAAAAATTTAACTAATATATTGAACTATATCCCTTTACTTAAGAAAATTGAGGAAGACTTAAATAGATGGATGGAACATTACTGGGAAGAGTTCATTGTATTAAAATAAATATATTTCCCACAGTACAGTACCTTTTTCAAACATTGCCTATATCAATAGACAGTAGATGCTGGAGTAGGCCATTCAGCCCATCGAATCATCACCGGCATTAATTTAGATCATGGCTGATTTTCCATGATCAGTACCCTGTCCCTGCCTTCTCCCTATAACCCTTAATTCCCCTGTCCACAAGAACCTTATCCAACTCCCTCTTGAACTTATCCAGAGAGCTCACCTCTACCACCCTCTGCAGCAAAGCATTCCACAGACCAACAAATCTCTGGGTAAAAAAAATGTTTCTTTATCTCTGTCCTAAAGGGCCTTCCCTGTATTCTTTAACTATGGTCTCTCGTCCTAGTCTCCCCCAACATCGGGAACATGCACTCAGTTTCCATCATGTCTAATCCCTTAATAATCTTAGAAACCTCAATCATATCTCCCCTCATCCTTATAAATTCCAATGTACACAACCACAGTTTTTCCAACCTTTCGGCATACATCGATCCCGCCATCCCAGGAACTAACCTTGTGAATCTACACTGCACTCTCCCAGTAGCGAGAATGTCCTTCCTCAAATAAGGAGACCAGAACTGGACCCAATACTCCAGGCGTGGGCTCACCAGGGCCCTGTAGAACTGCAGAAGGACATCTTTACTCCTATACTCTATTCCCTTTTTTATGAAGGCCAACATGCCTTGTTGAACCTGCATGCCAGCTTTTAGTGACTGATGTACACGTAACACCTAGATCACGTTGCACTCCCTAACGTGACTCCATTTAAATAATAATCTGCCTTCCTGTTGCTGCCACCAAAGTGGATAACCTCGCATTGATCCACATTAAACTGCATCTTCCATGCATCAGCCCATTCACCTAACCTATCCAAGTTCCCCTATATTAATCAGAATATTTTTTCAGGAATTAAATAAATTTGTAAGAAAATTTCTTTGGAAGGTCAAGGGGTTCATTAGACAAATTGATATGGAAATTTGAATTATTAGGTCTACAACTTCCAAATTTTAAGAATTGTTACAAAGGAACACAAATGAGATTTCTCTCTTCATTTTTCAAAGGGGGAGCAAAACCAGCATGGATTTAGATAGAGATGGAAAAGACAGGAGGGAAGACATCAGAAGATTTTATATGTAAATGGGAACCAAGATTAATATTTGGTGACAGGGTATCCCCACTGTTGAAGCATTTGATTAAAATAGGAAATAAAGTGAACATTGAAACGGGAGTAAAGAATTATGTTTTATCCAAAATGCCTTTGAACCAAAATAGACATCCCATTTACCATGAATGATCGACTTTTGAATATATCGTTTTCTCAAGGAATTAGAAACATAGAAGATTGTTATGAAGGAAGAAATTTAATATCATTTGATCAATTAAAAATAAATGAATACAAAATAATACAGTATTTTGTTATTTATTGAATGAAAGCATACTGACAAGATAAACTTGGTCCAACAATGTTATTGCTCGAAAGGAGAGAAAAAGATATCATGATTGGTAACAGATCTGTTAAGAAATTTATTTCAGCCTCATATATATTATTGCAAAAGGGAACGTAGACAGAGATGGGAAACAGATCTAAATAGCAGTATTGGGGAGAAAAATTGGTTTGAATTATGTCAAGATAGTACAATAAATAAAATAAATGACAGATCTAGATTGATTCAAGTTAACTTTTTATATAAATTATATTTTACCCCACATAAATCAAATAGACTGAAGTCAGATCTCTATCAGATCAATGTTTTAGGTGTGATCAAGAGATTGGTACTTTTTTTTACATTCTACTTGGTTATGCTCAAAATTGAGACCATTTTGGATAGAATTATGAACTTTTTTGGAACAAGTCACAGGAGTTAAATGTCCACAAGATCCAACATTCTTTCTACTGGGCAATACCTCAGTGGTAAGACCAAAATTGAAAATGAATTTTTATCGAAAGGAGTTTGTGAAAATTGCATTAGAGGTTATAAGAAAATGTAGGGCAGTGACATGGAAATCGAATTCGCATTTGGGTCTGGAAAGATGGCATGTGGAAATTCTCAGTTGTAAACCTCTCGAGAAGGTTATGTATAATTTAAGGAATAAATATGATAACTTTTTGGAAAATTTAGAGCCCATATTTGCATGTGGTAGGTATAAATTTATAAAGCGTTTTCCCTAAACCTCATGAACTCCTTGGAACAAATAAGTAAATAAATAATACCAAGTAGGCTACAGTTGAGTGATACGTTGGTAGTCAGGTATGTTTATTTTTATTTTTCTTCTTTATAAATTCTTTTTTCTTTCATTCTTTCTTCTTTTTTTCTTTTCTTTTTCTTTTTGTGGGTTATTATTTGGATGGTGGCTTTATGGGTATATAACGCATCATGTATAATGGATTTGATATGTTTATATGACTATCATTTCTTGTATCTTGATATTAATACATATATGGAAACAAAATATTTTAAAAAGGAGAACCAAGAGCACAATATCCTATCAGCTCACCATGTAGCCTTGACGCCAAGTCTCAGCTCTGAGCTGCAGCACCATTTGCCCATGGCAGGTCATCATCAGCTCACCTCATTCAGCGAACCCATGGGAGCCAGTGCTCTCTGACCTGGCACCTTGCTGCTGGTGACAAAGAACCTCTTTACCCCGTGGACATGCTCCATGCATTGGTCTGCTCGCCCTTGACGGAGATCAGCCAGCTAACTTACCCTGTAGACCTCAAAGCCCATGGGCAGCTTCTCGCTCTTGGCCTCCTGCCGTGTGTAACGGATGTCCTTCTGCTGCAGGCACATTAGCACCTCATCCATGTCCTTCTTGACGTCAAACACGTACTGGGGTGGAGTGGGTGAAACCAGTTAATGCTACGCAATTGCAATCAATGGAATTTAGAACATCAAACAAGTTGATAGTGTGGTTAGAAAGGTCCATGGGATGCTGGCCTTCATCAGTCGGCTTTCAAGAGCCATGAGGTAATGTTGCAGCTCTATAAAATTCTGGTTAGACCTCACTTAGAGGATTGCATTCCATTCTGGTCATATTGGTCATTCTGGAAGGGTGTGGAAGCTTTGGAGAGGGGAGGAAATTTACCAGGATGCTGCCTGGATTGGAGAACATGTCACGTGAAGCCAAGATGACGGAACCAGAGTTTTTCCCTTTGGAGCAATGAAGGTTGAGAGGTGACTTAATCGAGGTGCACAAGGTTATGAAGGGCGGACAGCCAGTACCTTTTGCTTGGTGTGACAATAGCAAGTACAAGAGGGCATCTGTTTAAGGTGAGTGGAGGAAAGTTGAAGAGAGAGGTACATTTTTTTTTACAGAGTAGTGGCCTGAATGCATTGCCAAGAGAGGTGGTGGAGGCTGGTACAATGGGGATATTTAAGAAAATCTCAGATAGGCATATAGATGTCAGAAGGTTTATGGTCTGTGAGGGAGGGACAGGTTAGATTGATCACAAAGAAGGTGGGGGTTGGCACAAGATTGTGGGCCAAAAGGCCTGTACTGTGCCTAAGCCCTAAACGTTGGTTACTTCCCTTGAATGCTGCGTGGCTTGGTGGGATCTTTTAGTGGCCCTGGAGTAATTTTTGGCTCAAATCATATGGGGAGGTTTAAGAGATGCCTGTTGGAAGAAACTGTTCTTGAACCACGAGGTGTTGGACTTCAAGCTTCTGTACCTCTGCCTGAAGGGAGCAGCGAGAAATGGTTGTGACCAGGGTGATGGGGGTCCTTTAAGGTATTGGCTGCCTCTTCAACGGACAGGAGGTCGGTGCCAGTGGACTCGGCTAAACTGCCCTTACCTGGGGGTTTTGCAGGAAGGTTTCCCGGTTGTTGATACAGCCTCCGGCACGGTTCTGCAGTGGGTCTTCGTGTCTGATCCATGCCCCCTTGACCATGGTCTCCTCCCAGGTCTTGTGAAAGCTGAAGACAGAGGTGTTCATAACCCGGCAGACAACCAAATCCGTGAAGTTTTTGCAGAAATCATCGAACGACATCCTGAAACCCAAACACTAGTCAGATGTGAAGAAGCCTGTGGCTCATTTGAAACACCAGGGAACTAAGTCCAACCTTAACCTTGGCCACTGACCATGTAGAGTTTGCTTGTACTTATTACTACATGGGTTTCCACTAGGTTCCTGGAGTCAGTAGCGACAGTGAATTCGTCCTTGTGCAATAGAATAGATAAATATTGGGAGAATTTGGTAACATTAGAGTAGGTTACATACATACACACATTTTAAAACAGATCTTATTTTAAATACTGAAGAATTCATATTCAGTGACTTTACAGAAACTATGGAGAATGCTATGCACAATTCACAAGCAGGTGCTAATTGAAATGATGTCATAAAATGAATAGACTATTGTTTTGAACTGGAGACACTTTGGCTGATTACAAGGGCTTCTGACCTTTCTACAAAATGCTCACAGAAAGGTCACTCCTAGCTTTTGTTTACCTAAAGGCAACAGCTTGACCAAGAAGGATAATTCCTGTGCTTTGTTGAAGAAGGTGGGGGGGGGGGGGGGGGTTGTGGCAAGTGAGAGAGTCACATGGGCTTTCTAGCAGTCTCAGTTGGAGAGAGAGAGACAGAGAGAGAGAGAGTGAGAGAGAGAGAGAGAGAGAGAGAGAGAGGAAACAAGCTCTCTCAGCCAGTGTGTGTGTGAAAGACGGCTGAAACAAGGAGGAGAAGCTTGTTGGAAACAGAAAGCACCAGAGCGGCAGATAGCTGAAAATGCTATCTGTCTGATGTTTCTCTTGGAATACGTGGAACAGAAAGGAACTCCGTGTTAGCCTGAAAGAAAGATGTTATCATCTAGAGAACCCTGATGGGGCAAGTTTCATCAGTGAGACATTGAGGTGACTAATGGTGGTTCCTCAGTTGTGGAAATCCTGGAACAACAAATCTCTCTCTGCAAACCTACAAGAACCTTCCTGAACGGTAAACATTTACCTTTCGAGCACCAAAGCCTGGTGAATTTTATGCATGTTAAATTCTGTGCACAGTATAAGAATTGCCTGCAACCATTGAACTTGGAAGAATGAGAAGTGAGATTGAACTGTGAACCAAAGAACTTTTCTTAAATTTACACACACATCAATACACATGCGCTTAGAATTAGAAGGGGGTTAATTTGGGTTAGTTAAGTTAATAGAGATAAATTAGTTTGATTCTGTTTTCAAGATAATTGGAGACAAGACTACTTGTCTTGGTGAATGTCTATTGCTGCTAGGTTTTGGGGTCCTTTGGGCTCGTAACACTTGGCATAGGTTGGAGAGAAAGAACCACAAGGGAGCCGATGGGCTGGTGAGAGAAAGCAAGGGCAGGGCTTTCACAGTAAATCTAGGGCCCCAGGGAATGATGTAGACAGAGGGACCTAGGGGTACAGGTACATAGTTCCCTGAAAGTAGCAGAACGTCGAGCCCCGTCATGCTGTGCACTGGTGCACCTCAGGGCTGTGTGCTCAACCCACTCCTGTTCATACTACTGACCCACGACTGCATCACCAGATCCAGCTCTAACAGTGTCATCAGGTTTGCAGGTGACCCAACAGCCGTCGGCCTCATCAGCAACAACGATGAGTTAAACTACAGAGAAGAGGTGGAAAAATAGCGTGAAATGGAGCGAGAGTAACAGACCAGGAACAACCACCCTCCACTACACCTCAACAACTCAGTAGTGGAGAGAGTGGTGAGAACCAAGTTCCTTGCAGTTCACTTCACAAGTGACCTATTGCAGACACTCAACATCTCCTCACTTGTCAGGAAGGTGCAACAGAGAGAGATGGATCAGATTTTGGAAAATAATATTAATCATTTTATTTATAAATGGAATCCTTTATTGTTACAAGCATTTAAATTACCCGTTTTACAACATATAATGAACGTTTGGTACAATCGCAATTTAATTATAGGTTCTAAAGGAATAGTTTCGATAAAATCACCATTATATCAGAATAAATTAATTTCCTTTTCATGACATAATCCTTACTTAAAAGATTGGGAAATGAAAGGAATAGTTCATGTTATAGATTGTTTTGAAGCAGGGAGGTTTTGTTCATTTAAAAGGTTCCAAGGAAAGATATGATATTACGTCAAATTCTTTGTTTATTACCAACTTCGAGATTTTTTAAAGAAGAATTATGTTAAGGAAATAAATTTACCAGGTCAAACAAAATTTGAATTATTAATTGCAGATAAAGGTGAAAAAAGGCTTTATTTCTGCTATGTATAGGTTGTTGTGGGAGAAAATGGAAAAAGTAAATATATATAAAGTTGAAGAGAAATGGGAAAAAGAGTTAAGTATTGTTTTGACGTGGGAGGAATGGTCAAAAATGTGTGTTGACAGTGTTACAAAGTTAATTAATGCAAGGTATTATACTTTATTGCAGCAATTATATTTAACTCCTGAGAAATTCAGTTTAACAGATTTATGTTTTAGATGTAAAGAGCAGAAAGGTACTTTTGTACATTCAGTTTGGTCGTGTAAGAAAATTAAGCATTTTTGGGAGGAAATTATAACATTTTTGAGGGATTTATTTAAAATGGATATTCAATTGGATCCAAAAATGTGTTTGTTAGGTTATGTTAATGTTCCATTTGTTGATTCAAAAATGCCTAAACCATATTTGGCTTTTTTAAGATTAGGGTTAGCGAGAAAATGTAGAGCTGTTACATGGAAGAATGATGTACAACTACATTTGCGAAGATGGCATATAACGAATTGCAGTCTTGTCTATATTTAGAAAAATTAACATATAATGTAAGAAAATAATTACTCTTTTTTTATGTGGGGTTTATATTTGAAACACATGGCTATAAAAATTAAATTGTGGTCAGGTTGGCACACCAATAAGGGAATATTTGATACATTTTTGTAAGGTTTTGGTGGGAGGGGGGTTGGGTATTTTTGTATTAGTAAGGGGGGAGGGGATGTAGTTTACAGTTATTTTATATGTATTTGATTTTCATTATGTAATTTGAAAATATTAAATAAAATTTTCCAAAAAAAAGGAAGGTGCAACAGTGGCTGGATTTATTGAGAAGACCGGCCACCATCACGTCAACCTTCTATAGGAGCTCTATCAAGAGCGTTGCATCACCGCTTGGTACAGTTGGTGGAGAGAAATGGATTGGAAGTCAATCAACGGGACCATAAGAGTGGCCGAGAGGATCACCAAGGTCTCCCTTCCCACTCTCTCCACTACAGAGTTGTTGAGGTGTAGTGGAGGGTGGTTGTTCCTGGTCCTCCTCAGGCTGTTACTCTCGCTCCATTTCACGCTATTTTTCCCATTTACATGATCGACCGGGATCGTTGTCTGAAGAGGGCGCGCAAAATCATTGAGGACCCCTTCCACCCTGCACAGAGCACCTTTCAGCTGCTCCCATCGGGGAAGAGATCCAGGAGGATCAGAGCCAGCGCCACCAGGCTGAGGAACAGCTTCTTCCCTCGGGCAGGGAGGATGCTGACCGACCCAATGAATTACTCACACTGACCGTCCGAGCCTCTGCTAACCATATTGATTTATTAAATTATTTTTAACATGAATACTTGTCCTGCACATTGTATTTTTTGTCTATATGTGTGTTACGTCTGGTTCTGTGTCTGCGTGTTTTTGCGCCGAGGACCGGAGAACGCTGTTTCGTCGGGTTGTACTTGTGCAATCAGATGACAATAAACTTGAATTTGGAAGTGAAGATGTAGGTAGAGAATGGTGAAAGAGGCCAGTTGCCTTCATCAGTCTGGGATATCGAAGACATGAATTGCGACGCAATGTCACAGGGGATGGGACCACACTCAGAGCGCTGCGTGCAGTTCTGGCCAGGTAGCTGTCGGCAGAAGGTCAATGAGTTGGAAAGGGTGCAGAAAGGATCCATGAGAATATTATTGGGTGATTTATAAGAGCAGCCTGGGATATTTTTCCCTGAAGTGCAGGAGGATGAGAGGTGCCCTCAGAGAGATTTTTAACATCGTTATAGGTCCAGATAAAGCAAATGGTCACACATTTTTTTTCCAGGGTAGGGGGATTAAAAAGTAATGGGTTTAATGTGAGAGATTTAATGGGGACCCGAGGTGCATCTTTTCACACAAATTTCCAGCAATCACTTTCCTGGACCCAACATACGAATCTATTGTGAAGAATATAGGAGCTGGGAGGTGATGTTAAGACTGTTTAAGGCTTTGGTGAGGCCAAGTTTGGAATATTGTGTGCAGTTCGGGTCTCCAAATTATAGGAAGGATATCAATAAGGTAGAGAGGGTGCAAAGAAGGTTTACCAAAATGTTGCCTGGATTGCAGTGTCTTGAATACAGAGAAAGATTGAGTAGACTGGGACTTTATTCGTTGGAGCGTAGAAGGTTGAGATGGGATTTGATAGAGGTATTTAAAATTATGAAGGGAATAGATAGAGTAGTTGTGAATAGGCTCTTTCCCCTGAGGGTTGGAGAGATTGGAACAAAGGGTCATAGGGTTACGGGGCAAAACTTAAGGAGTAATATAAGAGGAAGCTTCTTCACTCAGAGAGTGGGGGACTGAGTGGAATGATCTTCCGGAAGAGGTAGTTGCAGCAGGGTCAATTCTGTCATTTAAGAGGAGGTTAGATGAGTACATGGATGGGAGGAGGTTAGAGGGTTATGGGCAATGGAGTGGGTAGGTGGAACTAGTGGAGTTTCACGTAAATCGGTGCAGACTAGAAGGGCCGATATGGCCTGTTTCCATACTGTAAATTGTAAAATGGTTATATAATAAAGCACTCAGTGCCTCTACATAGAGCACTGCAACACAATACAGGCCCTTCAGCCCTCGATGTTGGGCCAAAGGTTTTTGCAGAGGTTTGGTACCACTTCGAAAACCTTGCCAAACTTGTGTAGTTGAAAGCATGCTGGCCCAGTAATGGAGGCACCAATAACTCTGAGTGGAAAGCCCTGCAAAAGGCAATAGATACAGCCCAGGATATCACGGACAAATCCCTCCCCACCATCGAGAACATCTACAGGGAACGCTGCCATTGGAGAGCAGCAGCAATCATCAAGGACCCCCACCACCCAGCACATGCTCTGTTCTTGCTGCCGCCATCAGGAAAGAGGTGTAGGTGCCACAAGGCTCACACCACCAGGTTCAGGAACAGCAGCTCCCCCTCCACCATCAGACTCCTCATCGACATACTCAATCAGGGACTCGTTTACCCTGCACATTATTTGTTAATGAATATTTATTTTCTGTATTGCACAGTTTGTTTGCACTGACCTCTTGTTTATTTTTCTCTCTTTTGTATACCTATGTTTTCTTCAGTACAGTTTGTTTCTTGCACTACCGATAAGAAGAAATTCTGGCCAGCAGGAAAAGAATCTCAGGGTTGTATGTTATGTCATGTATGTACTCTGACAATAAATCTGAACATTGAACAGAGGACGTTGGGTATATGGAGCAAGGTGCCAGAGGAAGCAGTAGAAACAGGGATAAATGCGATGTTAAAACCTATTTGAACTGTTGGTTGGGAAGGAAAAGGTTAGAAGCATGTGGGTCAAATTAATTTAAATGGGGCTGACTCATCCTGGTGAAACATCCTCCTGAATCTTTAACGCTTTCCAGCTCAGTGATATCCTTCATTTGGTAGGGAAACCAGAACTTCAATTACTCCAGCTTCTCCAAGTGAGTTCTCCCCAACGTCCTGTGCAGTTGTATGACTGTAAGGGGTGAAGGTTAAAGGGAGCATTAGGGGGAATTTCTTCTCACAGAGAATAGTGGGAGTGTGAAACGAGCTGCCAGCTGAAGGAGCAAAGGCGGGCTCAATTTAGCAAAAATTAGGACAGCTATATGGATGAGCGGTGTAGTCAGCCACTCCCATCGATTGCTCTACACCTGCTGCAGCCACCGTGCTCGCCACAGTGCTATTGTGCATGTGCGAGTCCCCACGAGGCATGCTAGTTAAAAACGGAGCTTGGCTGGCAGTAGGTGCCATTTTAAGAAGCTCCCACTGTATTGTTGTTGGACTTAACTAAAGCGTTCGTCAGAGGTTGCCACCTGTGTTATATGGTTATTCGATGCAATAACAAACAGGAGGTATATTGGAGAGAGATGGTCCCCGTGCAGATCAGTGGCTCGGTTACTGTGCTGTAGTGTTCTATGGACCTCCTACTCCAAGACCTGACTGATCAAGGCAAGTGCGTCAAACACCTTCGTCGACACGAATGGCCAGGGAGGTGTAGATTGAGGAGGACAAAAGGATACGTGAAGCAGACTCACCAGAACTCGCCGTCATCCCGCACGGTCATCCCCATGGACTCCCGCTCCCCCTTGCTGACCTGCTTCCATTCTGCAGAACTGCAAAGACAAATTAATGCAGTCACACTCCGCACTGTTAGTTCAGCTTTGCACATTACATTCTCCACTTTGCATTATTACGCAGCACTCCCGAGGACGACCTGTCTGATTCGCTATGCGGCCCCATTACAATGAGGAGGCATGATATGTCACCAAAGACTCTTGCAAATTTCAGTAGCGTGGAGAGCATTCTGCCTGGTTGTCTCACTGTCTGGTATGGAACTGCCAATGCATAGGACAGGACAAGGCTACAGAGGGTTGTGAACTCAGCCAGTGCCATCACGGGCACCAGTCTATGCTCCATCAAAGACATCTACAAGAGGAAGTGCCTCACGAAAGCAGCCCCCATCTTCAAGAACCCTTGCCCTCTTCACACTGCTACCATCAGGAAGGAGGTACAGGAGCCCTGAAGGCAAACACCCAACAATACAAAAAACTTCTTCCCCTCCGCCATCAGATTTATGATTGCACTAATTTTGTGACATGTTCATAACAACACAGGAACATTGCTACCCTGTATTGGTAGCAATATGGGGTTCGGGATGACACAGTTGGTGTGGCAGTTAGTGCAACGCTGTTACAGTTCCAGCAACCTGGGTTCAAATCTGGCGCTGTCTGTAAGGAGTTTGTACTTTCTCCCCGTACCTGCGTGAGTTTCCTCCGGGTGCTCTGGTTTCCTCCCACCCTTCAAAACATTCTGGGGTTGTAGGTAATTGGGCGGCACCAGCTTGTGGGCCAAAAGGGCCTGTTTCTGTGCTGCAAGCCTAAAATAAATCTAAATTTTAAAAAATTCTGATTCATACACTTAATTAACTTACCAAGCCCATATGTTTCTGGAAACCAGAGCACCCAGACGAAAACCCAAAGTTCTTGTCCCTGACCCTCTCACCATGGGAAACAACCATCTACTCTGTCCATGCCTTTCAACGTTCAAAATTTTTCAATAAGATCCTCCCTCCATCTCCTAAATTCTAATGAGTGCAGGCCAAGAGTTGTCAAAAGCTCCTCTTATGGTAAACCTTGCATTCCTGGAATCATCCTTGTGAACCTCCTCTGGACCCTCTCCAATGCCAGCACATCCCTTCTTAAACGAGGAGCCCATAACTACTCGCAAGTGATGCCCCACCAGTATGAAGCCTCAACCTTTTCCCCACATGCAATGTTGTCTTACTTATCACTCCAGGGTCCATTCCACTCCTTCTCTCCCCAAGGGTTCCTCATCCTGATCATGAAGAGTTTGTCCGCCTTGAAGAAGGCAAGGAGACCGTGGCCCAGCCGAACCTTCCGCACGTCCGTCACGGCATAGGCGTGACCTTTCACCAAACCGGTCTCCAACCGTGCTTCCATTTCAGCAGCTGATGTGACCTGCAGGGAGACAACACACCTGCCCGTGGCGTAACCTCTTGGCAAGGACGGGAGGTAGTGTATCATCGCGTGAGGACCGACACCATGCGTGGCCACACAGCTCAGGGTTCGACCTTGACCTTTTGTTGCTGCTGCCTGCATGGAGTTTGCACATTCTCCCTGTGACTGCACGGGTTTCTCCACCCCCACACTCGGGTTTCCTGCCAGAGCTGTCCTAACGGCAGCATTACTGCTGGTGTGGACCCTGAAGAGCGGTGAGTGGAGACACAGTGCTGCTCTGCAGGGTATTTAATGGCTTTAAGCCGCCTGAGCAGAAGCCTTTTTTAAAATCCTGAAGGTCTGTGTCCAAGTTGGAAGCTGCTACGAGGGGTTGCAGACTCCGGGAGAGCAGTGGACTGGTGTAGGGCCGCCAGAAACGAAGAGAACACCCCACCTTGAGAAGGAGAAGCATAGGACGTGGCCCTACAGCAACCATAACATCAAACCAGCAAGGGGTCGAAGGATCCACACAGGCTGCAAGTGGCTGGAACGATTCGGGAGGGTGCTGAGGGCAAGAAGGGCTCCCAAAGGGGCCTCGGCACTGAAGGCTTCCTGATTCATGTTGGAAGTTTCGATCTGGAGCTTGATTGAACAGGAGACTGCGCGGCTGCAGTCTGTGGGAGTGCTGGAGGCAAATCCACAGACACGCAGTGACTCTTCGGGTTCTCTTTCTCCTATTGTTAGGGGACAATGCTTAATGTGACTCTTGTTTGCCTTACATCAGACAAAAGCTGGAGCAGGTCATGTACATTACATTTTTATGCATTATTACATGACAATACAAGGAATCTTCTAATCCTCCCCTTGGATGTAGCTTGAGTCACAGGAACTGGGGGGGAAATGATGCAAATATGGGGAGAATATAACAGGGTAGCATTGGTCTAAATGGGGGTTTGGTGCTCAGCAGAGTCTCGATGGGCCAAAGGGCCTGTTTCCATCATGTCTAACTCATCAACAAGGGCTGAGAGCAAAATGCTTGAGGAATATTTCTTGCGGAATATTTTAGGGATCCATTTTCCCCTTAATTATGCTGGCCAAGTGTACATTAGCAATGTGCGGGGATATTCAAATTGTCCATTCTAATCGCGTGTGTGCGTGTGCGTGTGTGTGTGTGTGTGTGTGTGTGTGTGTGTGTGTGTGTGTGTGTGGAAACAAAACAACAGAGTTTTGATAAATGTTTGGCAACGCCAATCTGTGTAGATTTGAAAGTGGAAACGTGGTCAAAGGGTGCAAAAATTACAGCCGATTATGTTTTAAGCGTGGGCCAAGTGAAACTTTCCAAACTTGATCAGATTCAAATTACAGACAAGTGTGCTTTAAAAACAAAGCTTAAGCATGGGTGGGTCAAGTGAATAATCTCCAAATGAATATTAAAATGTTTTTGGAATCACCAAATTTTTCAGCTATGAAATAGGCTGAAAAGGAGGAGTTATTGCCTACTGCTAAAGAGTTGAATCTTATGGAGTTAAAAGTGTCAATGAAGAAACTTGACATTCAAAGAATTATGGCTGACTTTTAATGTAAAAAGAGGGTATTTTTGAAAAGGTGTTGGAACAACTTCCTGAGAATCAATCTCTTGAGCAGCAATTACAGCTAAGAAAGACAGAGTTAGGAAAAAAATTTGAATTGAGCAAGAGAGGGAAAAACTTAGAGGGAGAGAAAAACATTGAATTGAGAGGGAGGGGAGGGGAGAGAGAGAGAGAAGAAATTAAAGCTGAAAGAGAGAAACTTAGAAAAAGGAGAGAAGAGATACAAAGGGACAGACGATGAGAGAGAAATGGAGATTTTGGAAAATTCTGTCAATTATTAGGTTTCAAATCCAGATCTTCAATCAAAGCCAAGCGAAACTTTTCAAAAGGGACAAAATTCTACCACATTTGCAGACAACTATTACAATGTTAAATCTGTGCCCAAAATACCTTTTCGAAGATAGGTGGGGAAACCCTTTTGGTCCATTTTGCAATTATTGTAAGAAAGCTGGGCATGCGGAAACGAATTGGTTTTTTTACTTCAAATGAAGATTTTAAAAAAAACCCAGCAGCACTAGATGCTTGTATTAAAAGAGCTGGAAGTACAAAGAGGCTTGTTGGTAGGAAGGAATTCAAATCTTTTGTGTCAGGAGATAAGGGTGTCCCTGCAGTAAAGTATCCAATAAAGTTGGAGGATGAATGAGGAACTATTGCCAGTGAGAGTGTTGGGCAAACTGATTTCAAGCTTAAAAACTTTGCCAGAGGGGAAAATGTGCGGGACAGAGTCATCCAAATGAAAAGCAAACAGGAAAAGAGACGGTGAGATTAAAAAGTGACTCATCAGTCACTTTGAATGTTACTTTGTTAGGTCAGAACTTGAAAATAAGGAACTTGTTAAAATAGGGATCAGATTGAGCTGATATTTCATTATTAGAATATGATTTGGCAGAGGATAAAGTTCATCCTGCCGTGAAATCAACAGATAAGCCAGTCATCGATGAAACAGAGACAAATTTAGAGACAAACCCAGTGTGTACAGTAACGAAGGCGATGGAGATAAAAGTGAAAATGATGATGTACAAAATGACTTGAAAGGGTTAGAAGTCCGCGACAGTGAACAGCAGCTGAAAAAGGACTTGTCACTATCCAGAGCAAAATTAATAAAAAAAAACAAATTGAAGATAGTGACCTTTCTGAAGTTAGAGACAAAGCTCTCTCTAGTGAGGAAATTAAGAAAGTACCAGTTGGACATTATTTAAATGAGGGGTTATTAATGAGAAAATGGAAGACATGTGAGATTACTACTAATGAAGAATGGGCAGTGGTTCATCAGGTTGCAGTTGCGAAAGCCAATAGAAGTAAGATTTTGAACAAGGCTCATAGCACACCTTTAGGTGGGCACCTTGAGGTAAAGAAAACTACCCACAAAATTACAAAACAATTTTATCAGCTAAATTTAAGAAAAGATGTTAAGACATTTTGTAAGACCTGACAAACTTGTCAAGTCATGGGGAATCAAGGTCCCACAGTGGCAGCTTTGAAACCTATTCTTGTTTTTGGAGAACGTTTTTGTAAACTCATTGTGGACTGTGTTGGTCCAATGTCTAAAACAAACACTGGAAATGAATATTTGTTGACCATTAAGTCTGCCATTTCCAGGTTTACTGAAGTCATCCCACTCAGGAAATATTAAAGCAAAAACTGTCTGGGGCTCTGGTAAAATGTTTCACTTCATTTGGTTTGACCAAAGAAATATAATCAGATCAGGGAAATAATTTTATGTCAGGTGTATTTCAGCAGTTAGTTTATAAATTGGGAGCTGCATATCACCCAGAATCTCAGGGAGCTTTGGAGAGGTTCCTTTCAACTTTTAAAACTATTATGAGGACTTATTGTCTAGAGCAGTGGTTCCCAACCTTTTTCTTTCCACTCACATCCCACTTTAAGTAATCCCAATGCTATTGGTGATTAGTACGGGATTGCTTAAGGTGGGATGTGAGTGGGAAGGGAAGATTGAGAAGCACTGCTCTAGACCCAATTGTTACTGAAATATTTTGCTCAAGACAAATTGTCATTGCACCATTTCCTTTGGAGTTGTGAAACTGTGCACATAACGAGTTCATGAGGTACAATTAAAACAGTGGTTTTCAACTTTTTTCTTTCCACCCACATCACACCTTAAGCAATCCCTTGCTAATCACAGAGCACCAATAGCATTGGGATTACTTAAAGTGGGATGTGAGTGGAAAAAGGTTGGGAACCACTGGTCTAGAGAATGAAAAAGATTGGGATGTAGGTGTTAATTTACTTTTATTTTCTGTAAGGGGATTGGTATTTCGACATGAGGTTAGAGAACCTTTAATGTTGAAAGAACAGAGGGTTGATGAGGATGTGCCATTGTATTTGTTGGATTATGTTTCAAAGTTTAAAGATTGTTGGGAAAATCTGTGTATGATAACTGAGGAGAATTTAAAAGTGGCTGAAGTTAAAAATCTAAGTTTGGAATGACAGAAAAGCAAGACGGAGAATTTTAAGCCAGGGGATAAAGTATTAATTCTGTTCTCAACAAAGTCTAATCACCTTAGAGCATCATTTTCAGGACCTTATGAGATAGAATCTAAGGTGAGTGAAGTCAATTACGTGGTTAAAACTCCTGGTGGGAGATGACAAACACAGAGTTGCCATGTTCACATGTATTAAACTTTATTCTGAGAATTTGCATGTTAGCCAGAAACAACCTACACAAGAGATATTAGTTATTGACAAAACAGGTGGTTCTGGATCATGAAACCACACAAGCTGACTGTTATGAGTCATTTAAATCATTTGACGAACTTTTGAAAGCCAAATTTTAATGTTAATTTAGCTCAGAGTGAATTTTGTCATGCTCAGGTGACTTGTCTTGGTTGTGTTGTTGGCCAAGGAAAATTGGAGCAGGTTCAGGTCAAGGTTCAGATAATTTCTGAATTCCCTATGCCCATAGGTAAGAATGCTGTTTTTTTTTGGAATGGTTGGATATTATTGGAAATTCTGTGAAAATTTTGCTGACATTGCTCTTCCCCTGATTAATATTTTGAAGAAGTTATCTGGATAGCCATGCGTCAGAAAGTATTTGACAAATCACTTGATTTTGAGAAGCCAGTTGCTTTAGCAGCAGGTGCTGTATGACTGCAATGATATTGAACATCCAGTGGCTATGTTTAAGCTAAGAAACTCAATAAACACTAAAAGGATTATTCTGCTATTGAAAAAGAATGATTGTCTCTTCCATGAACTCCACGACATTTTGAAGTATATGTTTGCACTGCTATGGGATCAATCATTGTTTATCACTGATCATAATTTGTTGGAAATTTGAGTAGAATTAAAAATAAGAATAGATGATTATTGAACTGGAGTTTAATTTTGCAAGCCTATGACTTGACTATAAGACAACAGAATGACATTATAAAACAATATGACATTATAAACAAAGGCTGATTGCCTTTCGTGATGTTAGATTTGCAGTGTTATATTTTCCTGGACTGCATTGTATCATTTCGAAGTGCGATATTTACAAGAAAGATGGCAGTTTTAAAATTTTGACCTTTTTAGAAGGTCAAAATTTCTCTTTGTGAAAGGCGGTGACGAATGTGCTATGATTAATATTTAGTCTAATGTTAAAACTATATTTCATATATATATTTTTTTAAAGTAAAAGTTAGTTTTGGGTGGACAGGGCTTATTTACATTCTACAGACACACATGGTTCTTTCCTTCAGCCATCAAGAAACACATTTGCATTTTAAGCACCATTTGTCCATAGAAACCAATTTGCAGAAATGGAATGGCTGTTGATTGCAGTTGAAACAAAAGAGATGAAAGCATTTATGATGGATTTTGAGATACTGAAAGCAATAGGTGTTATTTCAGAAGTACCTGTGTAAACGCAAGGCCATTTTTCCTTCATGTGAGCAGACATCATGGTGGCGCGAGTGGACTTGGATGCTTTTAGACCATCAGTATGAAAAGAGATTATGACAAAAATGATGTCACATACCATGTGGCACAAGAGATTTGGAGAAATACCTTCTCGAATTCAAACACTTTTAGTCAGTTTCAGAAGACCCTGTGTGACGCGCGCGCACACACACACACACACACACACACACACACACACACACACACACACACACACACACACACACACACACACACACACACACACACACAGGAGATGGAACCTTGTGAAAGACAGGGTTGGATGACACTAATCAGAATGTGTTACTCCTAATAAAAGGGGAAGACAGAAACTACGTGGATTTCAAAAGGGAATCCACTTCCGACTGTTCTTTTGAAAATAAAGAAACCAGCCTCGTCGTGGAAGAAAACTCCTTGTCCCTTGAGAATAAAACTGAAGAAGAATAAAATTTGACCTCCTGGAAAGACAGGACTTGTATTATCCTATTCACAGGAGATACATCACATGGCTTATTTGTGCCCAGAAGATGGTCACTCCTGTTTGAAGAACATCTCTGATGGACAACTCATTGAAAGAATTGTGAGTTTAAAGAGATCTGAAGATATGATGTTTCAAAGAGCTTTATAATTATTTCTGAACTGAAAATGTAAGACCTTCAAGCAAGATCAAAATGATGCTTAAGTTTTAAAAATTGACTTTTCAGAGTTTGGGACATTAACACACACACACACACACACACACACACACACACACATTTGCACATCATGGGGTTAAATTTAGAGTTTAACTTGGAGGTAAGTAAGAAATGTCATGTTATTATAGTTTAATAAAAACTATTAAAAACTATTATTTTTAATTTACCATTGCCTGGCGAATTTTCCATTGCTAACAAAGTCTCTCGAGTTCCGAACGAAATTAAGAGGGTTGTTTGTTCGTGACAATGAGAAGACGGGTTAAGGATAAAAGGTGAGATGTTTAAAGAGACCATTTTGAGGAACTTCATGCATAGAGTGGTGGGAGTGTGGTATGAACTGCTAACTGGAGTGGTGGATGAGGGCTCAATTTTGACATTTAAGAAACATTTGGAGAGGTAGATGGATGGGAGGAGGTTTGGAATCCTGTGGTCTGGGATGAAGCAAAATAATAGTTTGGCACAGACTAGATGGACAGAATAGCCTGTTTCTATGCTGTTGTGTTTGATTGTTTCAAGATTTCTTTATTGTCATGTAATAGTAGAGAACATGTAATCTTACACGGAATTGCCTTCTGCTTGCCGTAAGGCAGACAAAGAGTCGGCATTATTGTCACCCGGTGGCTCCTTACAGTAAGAGAGAAAGAGAAGCAAAAGTCACTGACAGATGATGAATCATCAGTTGAAGGTTGAGGAACCAATTTGGTATTCACCTTGATCGAGCAGCTGATGAGACCTTCTCGGCTATGGACCTTCAGGAGTTTGTCAAACAGCTGGAGCCTCGACTCCTCCACACTGGCAAATTTGCCTTCCATCAGGTCGATGGGCTCCGACACACCGCCGGTGAAATCCACCAAGGCGTCCGCAGTGTTGCCTCCATCCAGAGACTCATAGCAGCCCGCCAGTCTGAAAACAGAAAGGCCACATGGGTTCAACCACCACAACAACGTGCCTTTACGAAGAGCCAAGAAACGAGACAAAGTTGTCTGGACTTCAGGGACTGAGCTACAGGGAAAGGTTAAACAGGTTAGGACTTTATTCCCTGGAGTGTAGAAGAATGGGTGGGGAAGATTTGATAGAGATTATGATTATGAGGGGCACATAAAGAGTAATTATGGGTAAGCTTTTTCCACTGAGGGTAGGTGAATTACAAATCAGAGGACATGGGTTGAGTGAAAGGGGAAAAGTTTAAGGGGAACATTTCCATGTAACCCATTTTTTTTAACTGCCAAGCTTGCCAAGTGGTATAAGGCACCAGATGCCTTGCAATCCCTGCCTTTGTGGTTGTTGTCTTCCCAGTCCTTTACAGGGGTTCAAGCCCCACTTCTGATCTCGCTCTTTTCCTCTCCATCAAACCCATCTGAATGTCTTTTCAACACTGTGATTTGTTCCCAGCTCTACCGCGTCTAGTAGCTTGTCCCAAAGACCACCTGTGTGCGGAAAAAGTTGCCCCTTGGGACCCTTTCACACCTTTCTCCTCAAACTTTAAATCTATGCCCTTTAGACTTTATTAAAGACTATTGGTTCTATTTATTTTTCCAACTCTAATATTCAAGGATAGAATACATGCCGAAAACGCTGTTCGTGCAGCATTTGTTGCAAGAGAACATTTCAGGAAGGAGAGCCTCTGTCAGGATGGCATGGTTGACATAGTGGTTAGCTCAACGCCTTTGCATTGCCAGCGATCGGAACTTGGGTTCGAATCCCACGCTGTCTGTGAGGACTTTGTGCGTTCTCCCCATGCCTGTGCGGGTTTTCCCCAGAGGTTCCAGTTTCCTCCCACCATTCAAAATGTACCAGAGATGTAGGTGAATTGGGTTTAAATTGGGCGGCAAATGGCCTTTTACAGTGCTGTATGTCTAAATTTTTTTTTAATTTAAAAAAGAACCTTGGAATATTGTGTTCGGTTCTAGCTTTCTTATTGCAGGAAGGATGTAGAAGTTTTGGAGAGGGTACAATGGAGATTTATCAGGATGATCCCTGGAATGGAGAACGTGACTCATGAGGCAATGTTAACAGAGGTAGGTCTTTTCCTTTTAGAGCAATGAAGGATGAGAGGTAACTTAATAGAGATCTCCAAGATTCTGAGAGGCATAGACAAGGTGGACAGTCAGCACCTTTATCTCAGGGCGGGAGTAGCAAACACCAGAGATCATCTGTACAAAGTGAAGGGAGAAAAGTTTAGGGGAGACATCAGAGGAACATTTTTTTTACACAGAGAGTGGTGGGCATCTGGAATGCATTTCCAAGGGTGGTGGTGGAGGATGGTACAACAGGGACCTTTAAAAGACTCTTCGACAGACACATAGATGCAAGGAAAATAGGGGGTTATGGGTTTGAAGTAGGGAAGGTTTAGATTGCTGAGTGGGTTTCTATTGGTCGGCACAACATCATGGGCCGAAGAGCCTGTACCGTGCTGGAATGATCTACTAGGGGGATCTTCGGTGGGAGTGGGGAACAAGCTGCCAGCTGAGGTGGTGAATGAGGGCTCAATTTTAACATTTAAGACAAATTTGGACAGGTACATGGATGGGAGAGGAATGGAGGGCTATGGACTAGGTGCAAGTTAGTGGGCCGAGACACAGACTAGAAGGGCAGAAGAGCCTGTTTCTCTGCTGTATGGTTCTATGGTTCTTAACAACAAGAAAGTCTGCAGATGCTGGCGACAGGGGCAACACACAAGCGTGCCGGAGAAACTCAGCAGGTCACACAGCGTCCATGGGAAGTAAAGGAGAACCGGCGTTTTGGGGCCTGGGGCTTTCGTCAGGAATCAGGCAAAAAAAAGGTCGATACCTGAATAAAAAGGTGTGGGGGGGGGGCGGAGGGAATGGGGGGGGCAGAGGGAAATGGGGGGGCGAAGGTTTGCTGGGTGATCACATGGCCCCAGAACAGCAAGGAAAATGGAGGGGGAGCAGTGAGAGAGGCTCTTTCACAGAACTCCCTTCAGAGAGAGGAGGAGAATCTCTTCAGGATAGGCATCCCTCAAAGAGACCTCAGTGGAGCAGCTGAGTGGAGTGAAACCTGGAGACACTGGGGGAATGGGGGGGGGAGTGCAATTCCGCAGCTCCCAAGGTAAAAGGTAACCAACGTTTCAGGGCTGGGCCCTTCGTCAGGTATGCGCAAAAACAAGCAGGTGTCTGAAAGAGGAGGGAGGAAGGGGCACAGCATTTGGGGAGATATCAGGCATCCTCAACAGGGGATTCACAGCCCTCATGGGGGCCGCAGCACATTTAAAGGGGGGGGGAACATGCTGAAATCATAAAATATCTTTTATATCATCGGGTAGGAGAGAAGTATGGAAGAAACCAATTAAACGTGACTGCTTCACAGGGAAGAGAGGCCATCAACTTTGAGCAACCTAAGGGGGCCATAGCCCAAAAAAGAAAAGGTTGAGAATGGCTGTTATCTGTTTGGATTAAGGAGGATGTAGGGCGCAGGAATAAGCCACCTGGTTCAACCAATCCTGACTCGTCTTGGGTCATGTCCCATCTGAATCCACCTTTGTGATATTCCCTACTCCCTCAGATGGTTGTCCAACGCTAATACTGAACAGCGCCAGCAATCTAGGTTTGTATCCGGAGCTGTCTGCAAGGAGTTTGTACGCTCTCCTTGTGCTTACATGGGTTTCCTCCGGGTGCTCCGGTTTCTTCCCATCAAAACGAAACAAGGGTGTGGGTTAATTGGGTGGCACAGGCTCGAGGGCCAAAAGGGCGTACTGTACGTCTAAAAATAATTGCATCAATACTCTTCACCACGATCACTCCCTGTGGGAGCGAGCTCAGAGTCGTCACCACTCGTTGGACAAAGAAGCTTTTCCTGAATTCCCTGCTGGATTTCTTGCTGACCATCCTCCACCGACAAATCCGGATTATTCTTTACACTACATGTGGAAACATTCTCTCTGCACCCACTCAAAAAAGCTTTACTCCGAAGAGCTCAGAGTCATGGAGTGTTATGGCCCGAGCCGGTCCCAGTTACCTGCATTTGGCCCAGATCATTGCTAACAGCGGTATGGTTAGCATCATGTTTAGTACAGCGCGAGCGACCTGGGTCCACTGTCTGCGAGGCGTTTCTCCCCATGACCCGCATGGGCCCTCCTCTGGGTGGCTCTGATTTCCTCCAACTTCCAGATACCCTACAGAAGAGGATCGCAGGTCTCGATTGCCTCGTCTGAGAGTC
Source organism: Narcine bancroftii (assembly GCF_036971445.1). Classification (NCBI taxonomy): domain Eukaryota; kingdom Metazoa; phylum Chordata; class Chondrichthyes; order Torpediniformes; family Narcinidae; genus Narcine; species Narcine bancroftii. The sequence goes on from NC_091475.1 coordinate 207,354,065, forward strand.
ACAGAGCAAGGGGAATCAGACCATTTGGCCCATTACTTTCGCACTAACCACCGGGCATCTAGCCACATGAATCCCAGTACTGGGCCTGTTACCTTTCATTTGGCTGTGATCCAAGTGCTCATCTAGAAACTTCTTAAAGGCTGTCAGTGGCTTTATTTCCACCACTTTGTCCAACAATGTATTCCAGGTACTCACCACTCTCAGAACCTGTCTATATCTTTTATCCTTTCTCCTAATTTATATCTTCTCATTTTATCTCACATAAGTGCAGAATTAACACACTGAAAATTAGCCCAGACAAGTATGAGGTCCATAAGACATCTGAACCAAAATAGCCTATTCACCCCATCGAGTCTGCCCCGCCATTTAATCATGAGCTGATCTGTTTCCCCCACTCAGCCCCACTGCCCAGTCTTCTCCCCATAACCTTTGATGCCCTGGCTAATCAAGAATCTAACAATCTCTGAAGTCCAACCAAGGCCAGGATTCAACACATTAAATGAAAGTGTGGTTCAAAAGAGAGAGACCTGAGGGTGAGATACAGAGTCCCTCTAAGGTGGTGAGGCAGGTAGACAGGATGGTGAAGGAGGCGATTGGCATGTGTCTTCATTGTGCAGGGCATTGAGCAGAGGAGTTGGGACGTCTTGATGCAACTGTACAAGATCTTGGCTAGTCCACATGGGTGTATTGTGGGCAGTTCTAGTCGCCCACATGAAGGAAGGATGGTATGAAGGGGTGTGATGAAACAACCCCTACAATGGCCGCACTCCTACCAGTCTACTTTAGGGGGCGACCACTGTACCTGCAGCTAGGCAACCTGGGAGACTCCCTGCCTGCTGTCAATCACCAGCCCATATGAAAACTTGAGCCAGCCCTTTCGGGGACAGTCAGACACGTAGAGCCAGAAAGATACTGAGACTGGTGTGTACAAGTTTAAGCTAATTAAAGCCTCTCGTACAGTCTGTGGACTTTGCATCAGAATTATTCACACACCAGTGCTTACAAGGAGGAAATAGTGCAGGAAAGAATTCAGGAGGATGGGACTGAAGGACTGGTTACAAAGAGAGGCTCAATAGACTGAGGTTCCCCCACCCCCCCCCCCCCCCCCACCTCCCATCTGGAGCACGAGGTTGAAGAATGACCTCATCAGACCATAAGATGTAGGAGCAGAATTAGGCCATTTGGCCCATTGAGTCTTCTCCACCATTCCATCATGAACTGATCCATTCCCCACTCAGCCCCGCTCCCCTGTCTTCTCTCCGTAACCCTTGATACCCTGCCTGCTCAGATACCCTTTAGTACACCCAACGACCTGGCCTCCAGAGCTGCCCGTTCATCACTCTCTGGCTAAAGAAATCCAAAGTTCAGATTTATTGTCAGAGTACATGCATGACATCACATACAACCTTGAGATTCTTTTTTCTGCGGACGAGCCAGAATTACCACTTATTGATAGCACAAAAATAAAACTTTATGCAGCGTACACAATGCATCAAATGGGCATCCTGAAGTTGTACCCCCATCATGGGAGACAACTTTGCCACATCTACTCCATCCAGACCCTTCAACATTTGAAATGTTTCTATGAGGTCCCCACTCCCTTTTCTGAACTCCAAGGAGTCCAGTCCAAGAGCCGTCAGATGTTCCCCATATACTAATCCCTTCATTCCAGAAACCGGAGCCCCTGGAGGAAAACCCTCTCCAATGTCCTTTCTTAAATAAGGAAACTAAAACTGAATCCCGTAAACCAGGTGGGGCCTTGTAAATCATCCTGACTGGTCGCATCACTATCTGGTTTGGAGGTTGCTACGCTCAGGACAAGACTAAACTCCAGAGGGTTGTTAACTCGGCCTGTGACATCATGGGCACCAGACTGCACTCCATGGAGGCTATCTACAAGAGACGGTGTCTGAAGTAAATAGCCTCTATCAAGGACCCACCACCAGCCAGGGCCACGCCCTCTTCCCTCTGCTACGATCGGGAAAAAGGTACAGGAGCCTGAAGGTGGCACAAGGACGGCTTCTTCCCCACTGCCCTCACATCCCTGAATAAACAATGAACCCCAAAGACACCGCCTTACGTGAACTATTTTTATTTATTGCGTTAAGCTGGTTTATATGAGCGTTTGCGCTGTGACACTGCCGCAAAACAAAGAATTTCGTGACTTGTTCATGACAATAAATTCTGATGAGACTGATCTCGTAACCTTAATACTCTATATTCCTGCTTTCTCCCTAGACCCCTTGATCCCTTTAGCCAACAGGTTCATGCGGACAAGATGGGCCAAAGGGCCTGCTTCCTAAATGCTGGGGTGTTTGGAAATCAGGAATAAAACAGAAATACCAGACAGATCAGGAAGACTTGTGGAGAGAAGACATTTCCTTTACTAGGTGATAACCTTTCAAATAACCAGATTTTCTGGTTTGCATCTGCATCTATTTTGACAGTGCGTTCTCTCATTACAAAAGTTTTTTTTAGAAACAAAAGGGGAGAATCCAAGATTTAAAAGGACTCATTTCGTAATCCCAGATGCATCATTGGGCTTTCAAGCTGAATGAATATTTGAGCTGACAATTGGCACGTTCACTGAAATTCAAGGGGAAAGGTCAAACCATTCAACTTGCTCTTGCACGAACCCCAACCCCAGCTCCTCAAGTTCGACATGACCTGTTGGAGCAATTCAGCTGGGTTGAGCAGCAACAGTGGTAGATAGATGCATTGGACCCAACCCTTCATCGAAATCTGAATGTACACAGCGTGTGAAAAATTTACCCCAAAAGTCTCCTTTTGCCAGGTTGATGGAGAAAGGTTGTTTCCCCATGGTGGGGAGAGTCTAGGACAAGAGAGCATAACTTCAGGATGGAAGGGCAGAAATGTGGAGGAATTTCTTCAGCCAGAGGGTGGTGAATCTGTGGAATTTGTTGCCATGGGCGGTTGTGGAGGTCGGGTCATTGAGTGTATTTAAGGCAGAGATCGGTAGATTCTTGATTAGCCAGGGCATCAAAGGTTAAGGGGACAAGGCCAGGCAGTGGGGCTGAGTGGGAAAATGGATTAAATGGTGGGGAAGACCTGATGGGATGAATAGCCTATTTCTGCTCCCATGTCTTTAAATCTTTCCCCGCTCACCTTAAATCAATGCTCAGTAGTTTTGGACTCCCCTACCCTGAGATAAAGACTGGGGTCATTCACCTTATCTATACGCCCATCGTAATTTTATTTGCTATCATAAAGGTCATCCCTTCAGCCTCCAGTGCTTCAGGAAGTCCCAGCGTGGGCGGCATGGTTAGCTACTGGCAGTGACCTGGGTTCGAATCCGACATTGTCTATAAGGAATTCTGCCCCCCACCCCCCCCCCCCCCAGCCCCGTGTCTGTGTGTGGATATCCTCCAGATGCCCTGGTTTCCTCCCACTGTTCAAAACGTACAGAGGTTTAGGTTAATTGGGGTATTTGGGTGGCACAGGCAAGAAGGGACTGTTATTGTACTGTATGACTAATTTTTTTTTTAAAAACTAAAAATTAAAATTTAAACTACTTTGGGAATGCACTGGTGGTAACCAAATAATTACATTTTCGAAATTCATACACCACAATAACTGACCCTACTGGCCCACGAGCCTGTGCCTCCTGAGTACACCAACTAACCTACAACCCCCGTTCGTTCTGGAATGTGGGAGGAGACTGAAGGACCCTGAGGAAATCCATGCAGAATGTTCAAACTCCTTACATACACCGCTGGGTTCCAACTCCGGTCGCTGGCGCTGTGATAACGTTGCACTACGCCCTTGTGCTAACAGTTATCAGTTCCTTTTCTCTGCCTTGGCATATTGCAGTAAATGCTCATTCAGCACTATTTGTCTTGATGTATCTTACATATCTGTGTGGCTGCGGCAAGTAAGGATATTGGCACGTCCGTGTGTATCTACATTTGTGAAATGACAAGAGAATCCCATCTCATTTAATCTCATCACTTGAGACATCCAGTGTTGGAGACATCTTTGTGACACCTTTCAAGTGTAAAGACAATTATTTTTAGGGATACAGCCCTTCTGGCCCACAAACCCATGCCGCCCCCAAATACACCAATTAACCTACAGATTCTGGACGTTTTTGGAGGTCTTTCGACCACAATAGCTCCCAACACAGAGAGCTGACTAACTTCCTTGACCGCTGGGCCATTCAGGCTTCATGCAAGGCAGGAAGAGGAGTCAAGCAGCAAAGATCCTTTCTGAGGTGTGGCATCCACTTACTTGGCATAGGCTTTCTCCACCAGAGCGCTCCAGAATTCATTCTTTGAGTTGGAGTGGCAGTAGATCAGCTGCCCATTGACTGTGGGCAAACGGTCATCAATCACCACATCCACCCACTCTCCGAAGCGCCAGAAGCGGAAGTGGAAGATTCCTGCGTAGTTGTTGGGTTTGTCCACGGCCCACTCTTGCTCCTTCCAGTTCGGGATTACCTGTGATGCCAAAAACACTTCAGAGAACCATAGCACAGAAACAGGTCCTTCTGCCATTCAAGTCAGTGCTGAGCTATTAATCTGCCTCATCCCACTGACCTGCACCCAGACCATCATCCTCCATACCCCTCCCATTCATGTTCCTCTCCAAATTCTTCTTAAATGTTAGTGAAAGAGTGTGTGTGTGAGAGAGAGAAAGAAAGTGTGTGTGAGTGAGTGGGAAAGCGTGTGTGTATAAGAGTGTGTGTATGTTTGTGAGCGTGTGAGAGAGTGAGAGCGTGTGTGTGTGTGTGTGTGTGTGTGTGTGTGTGTGTGTGTGTGTGTGTGTGTGTGTATTGTTTCTCTGTATGCGTGTTATATCTGGATTTGTGTTTGCATGTTTTGCACCAAGGACCAGAGAAAGCCGTTTCGTCAGGTTGGACTTGTATAATTGGGTGATAATAAATCTGAATGAACCTGAAGAGAGAAGCAGGGAGGTTGTATCCACTGCCAAGTGAGACTAGAACTCAGGGACATTACCTCAAGATTCAAGGGAGTAGATTTAGGACAGAGTTGAGGAGGAATGGCTTCTCCCAGAGAGTCGTGAATCAGTAGAATTCTCTGCTCAATGAAGTAGTCGAGGCTGCCTTATCACATGACACTGATGGACATATTTTTGAATAATAGGGGAATTAAGTGTTATGGGGAATGGAAAGTGGAGCTGAATCCACAGCCAGGTCAGCCACGTCCTTATTGAATGGCAGAGCAGACTCAACATGCAAGATGGCCGACTCCTGCTCCTATTTCTCATGTATTCTCATTATGAATGGGCTAGCCCTTAATTTAACCCCAGGTTCCAGACACCCCACCCAGGAGAAATATCACCTCTACCGTCATGTCCTGTACACTGCTTCCGACAAGATCCTAAGACAGAGATCCTATTCAGCCCATTGAGTCTGCCCTGCCATCCATTTACCCCACTCAGCCTCACTGCCTGGCCTTCTCCCATTAACCTTTGATGCCCTGGCTAATCAAGAACCTGTCAATCTCTCCTTTAAATACACTCAATGGCCCGGCCTCCACAACCTGTGGCAACAAATTCCAGAGATTCACCACCCTCTGGCTCAATCAATCTCTGCTCTAAGAGGATGCCTCTCAATCCTGAAGTTGTTCCCACTTGTTCTAGACCAGTAGTTTTCAAACTACCCCTTAAACTCACGTTCCACCTTAAGTAATCCCTATACCATTGGTGCTCTCAGATTAGTAAGGGATTGCTTAAGGTGGAATGTGAGTGGGAAGGGAAGGTTGAGAATCACTGCTCTAGACCCAATTGTTACTGAAATATTTTTCTTGAAAAAATTGTCATCGGCCCATTTCCTTTGGAGTTATGAAACCGTCCACATAATGAGTCAATGAGGGACGATTAAAACAGTGGTTTTCAAACTTTTCCTGTTCTTACATTTTATTCCTCTTAAAATGAATTCTAGCGTTGCATTTTCTTTTGGTACGTCTCTCACCTCTCAATGACCTTGTGTCTTGGGTCTTCACCTCTGACCTCACTCACCTCCCTTCTTTGGACACACAATCCTTCATTAAAATCTATTTGAACGAAGCCATTGGAATGCTTCAAGATGTTCAGCCCCCAAGCCTGAACCCCAGTTAAGCTTGTTGGACACGCAACACTTGATATTACCTTTTGCCACAGGGAATCCCTTGAAGCCAAGCAAGAGCAGGCAGCCACGAACCAACAGTTACCCAGCTGGCCCTGGTTCAGGTCATGGGCGCTCATACCATCAACGAAGAGGTGAGGGCTGTTGCAGATTTCCTGTAGGAAGGAGCAGAGAGTACATCAGAGACAACCCTACAAAGTCCCGAGAGGGAACGGAATATCTTTCCTCCTGCAAAGGCAGAACCAGGGGCCATTTTGGTACGAGGAGCAATCTCTTCACGAAGGCTGAGGATCCCTGTAATCCTCCTAAAGGTTCGTTGGAAGTTCAATCCTTGAATGGATCCAAGCCTGTGGATAGCTTACCAGTTAGCACAGTGGTTCTCAACCTTCCCTTCCCACCCACATCCCACTTTAAGCAATCCCTTACTAATCACAGAGTACCGATGGCGTAGGGATTACTTAAAGTGGGATGTAAATGGAAAGAAAAAGGTTGAGAACCATTGGGTTAGCACATCACTGTTACAGCACCCAGGGACAGGGGATCAAATCCCGCGCTGTCTCTAAGGAGTTAGTACGTTCTCCTGGTGTCTGCGTGGGTTTTACCCAGGGGCTCTGGTTTACTCCCACCATTCGAGATGTACCAGGGTTGTAGGTTAATTGGGTGACATGGGCTCGTGAGCCGAAATGGCCTGTTATGGTGCAGTATGGCTAAAAAGAATGTTTGGAATCACCAAGAAGAAAAGCAATGAGATGGTGGAAAGACTCAGCAGGTCCGGCAGCATATCCACGGATGGAAATCTTTCTGGACCAGTTACCAAAACTAAGTAGGAAGAGGTGTTACCACTGCAGACTGTGGTGGTGGGAGAGGGGGGGGGGAGGTTTGGGGTGGGGTGGGTAGGAAGTTCGTGAAAAGAAAGGAGCAGAATCAAGTTTATTGTCATGAACGTGTGTCAAAAAAAAAAATTGTGGCTCTGCCATTGGTGCGGACCCGCGGAGAGCAGGGAGTGGAGACACAGCGCTTCCCCACGGTCCAACTACTGACAGCACCCGTGTCGGCTTTAAACAGCCTGTTAAAGGAGCTGAATGTGTTTTATTTAAAATCCTGAGATCGCAGGTTCTGGGCCCAAGATGGTGGAGCCTGTGCTCGAAAGCAGCCCCTCAAGGGGATGCAGAGCACAAGACAATGGGAAGAACAGGAGAAACAGAGGAGATGACTGTCCACTAGTGACCACGGGGATTGACCTGCCAGGGGCCCTGTGGCTGAAGAACGCACAGGAAACGGGCCGTTAGGGATTCGAGGCGAGGAATCCACGCAGGCTGCTATCGACTGCAGTCTGTGGGGGGGGGGGCTCGCTCCAGGCTGCGGACTGCTGGAGACCGGCTGAAGGGGCACCAGGTATCGAAAGCGGGACGCGAGAGGGTGCCGAGAGTGCTGGAGGCTTCCTGATCACGCTGGAGGTTTGGAGCGGAGCTCGGTTAACTGATGGTGCGGACTGAAGTCTGTGTGACTGTGAAGGCTGTGGGAGCGCTGGAAGTTATTCCACAGACGCTCAGTGACACTGGGGGGTGGGGGGGACGGGGACTCTTTTGCTTCTCTTTCTTTGACTGTAAAGGGACGGCAGGCAATTTCTGCTGAAGGCAAAGCTTTGTCTGCCTTACAGTAGACTAAACTCAATTTTCTGTACTATCATACCTGTTTTATTACATATAAAGAAAGGAATCTTGGGCAACCTTATGGGCGAGAGCTACAAACTGACTAAATTTAAAATTCGCTTTGTTGCTGTGGCCAAAAAGTATAAAACAATCACTTGGAAATGTGACTCTCCCCTTCTAATTGTGCTTTGGGCCGCGGAGTTACGTAGTTGTATACCCATGGAGAAAAGTACTTAACAACTTAAAGCATAAAAAATGTACATTCATTAAAATATGGCAACCATATTTAGATTATGTAGGGGTCCAATTATAAATTTGACCCTTCAATGTTTGTGACGATGTGACATTCCAGAAAATGAATTCTGGAAAATGAGAGGTGGGGGGAGGGAATTTTATAAATATTTAATATATTTGAGTGTATAAAAATGTAAAGATTGTGTGAATGTATTTATGGAAAATGAAATATAAAATATTCATAAAGAAAAAGAATCTTGAATCTTGTTTGGAGACAACGTTATTGCAATTCTGTAAATAACCGATATTAAAAGAATAACTAGCGCAAAGAAGGAAAAAAGTTTGTAAATGATAGACCAAAAGTTTTAAAACTGAGGTCTTGTCTAACCCTTTGACTTATGAACAGAGTTGTTCACCTATATTGGCCAGAAAGTTTACATGGACTCAGTTCCTAGTTTTTCTGGCAACTCGTGGTAAATCTGCAGAATGTGTTGTCAGAGGCGGTTGTGGGGGCCAGGTCATTGGGTGTATTGAAGGCAGAAATCGATAGGCTCCTGATGAGCCGGGGCATCAAAGATTATGGGGAGAAGGCCGGGCCGTGAGGCTGTGGGAAAATGGATCAGCTCAAGATTAAACGGTGGGGCAGATTCAATGGGCTGAATGGTCTATTTCTGATCCTTGTTCCATATATCCATCCTTCTCTCATCAGTTTCTTTTTAAATCTATCCCCTCCCACCTGAAACCAATGCCATCCAGTTTTACCCTCCCCTACCCTTGGGAAAAGGTTGCATCTGTGTCCTCTTGAGTTTATGGATCTTTGTAAGGTCACCCCCTACCCAGCCTCAAGGGAACAAAGGTTACTTGTGAGCTGTTCTGGCCTCCTTAATTGAGGAAGGAGGTACTGGCTTTGGAGGCTATGCAGAGAAGGTTCACTGGGTTGATTCCAGAGAAGAGGGGATAGCCTTGAGGCACTTGGGATTCATAAGAATGAGAAGAGACCTTTTAGAAACAAGTAAGATTATGGAACCGGATGTAAACACTGTCTTCATTGTTGAGGTCTTTCATGGCTTGTTTCAGCATCATGCTGAAGAAGATAGTAAAGAGGGCTGGTGCGAGGACGCAGCCTTGCTTCACGCCGTTGTCAATGGAGAAAGGTTCGGAGAGCTCATTGGTGTATCTGACCCGGCCTTGTTGGTTTTTGTTCAGTTGGATGTTTACATCCGGTACCACACGGATGGCAGTCTCTTCAATCTGAGGCGCCTGCAAGCCCACACCAAGACACAAGAGCAACTTGTCCGTGAACTACTCTTTGCAGACGATGCCACTTTAGTTGCCCATTCAGAGCCAGCTCTTCAGCGCATGACGTCCTGTTTTGCAGAAACTGCCAAAATGTTTGGCCTGGAAGTCAGCCTGAATAAAACTGAGGTCCTCCATCAGCCAGCTCCCCACCATGACCACCAGCCCCCCCACATCTCCATCGGGCACACAAAACTCAAAATGGTCAACCAGTTTACCTAGCTCAGCTGCACCATTTCATCGGATGCAAGGATCGACAAAGAGATAGACAACAGATTCGCCAAGGCAAATAGCGCCTTTGGAAGACTATAGACAATAGACAATAGGCAATAGGAGTTGGAGTAGGCCCTTCGGCCCATCGAGCCAGCACCGCCATTTTACACATCATGGCTGATCACAACCATCAGTACCCCTTTCCAGCCTTATCCCCATAACCCTTAACTCCTTTGCCCACTAGAGTCTTATCTAACTCTCTTTTGAACATAGTCAGTGAATCTGCCTCTACCACCCTCTGTGGCAGAGCATTCCACAGATTCACACTTCTCTGGGTAAAAAAATGCTTTCTCATCTCCGTCCTAAAGGGCCTTCCCTGTATTCTTAAACTATGCCCTCTAGTCCTCGTCTCCCCCATCATTGGGAACAAGTAATCAGACTTCACCTTGTCTATCCCCCTGATGATTTTGTATACCTCAATCATGTCCCCCCTCATCCTTCTAAACTCCAATGGATACAAGTCCAGTTTTTCTAGCCTTGCTGCATATGACAACCCTGCCATCCCTGGAACTAACCTTGTAAATCTGCGCTGCACACCCTCTATAGCTAGTATGTCCTTCCTCAAGTTTGGAGACAGAACTGGACGCAATACTCCAGGTGGGGTCTCACCAGGGCCCTGTATAACTGCAGAAGGGCGTCTCTGTTCCTATACTCTTTATGAAAGCCAACATGCCATTAGCCTTCTTCACAGCTTTCTGAACCTGCATGGTAGCCTTCAGTGACCGGTGAACAAGTACTCCCAGATCCATTTGCTCCTCCCCACTCCCTAGCTTGTCTCCATTTAAATAATACTCAGCTTTCCTATTATTGCCCCCAAAATGGATAACCTCACATTTGCTTACATTGAACGTCATTTTCCATTCAGCAGCCCACTCCCCCAACCTGTCCAAGTCCCTCTGCATTTTCCTGACATCCTCCTCACACCCCACACCGCCACCCAGTTTCGTGTCATCTGCAAATTTGCTCAAGTTATTAATAATCCCCTCATCCAAATCATTTACATAAATTACAAACAACTGAGGACCCAATACCGATCCCTGAGGCACTCCACTCGTCACATCCTGCCATCCTGAAAAAGACCCGCTTACCCCAACCCTTTGTTTCCTATTTCTTAACCAATTTCCTATCCATGTCAGCACCTTACCTCCAATACCATGCTCCCTGATCTTGCCCACTAGTCTCCCGTGCAGTACCTTATCAAAGGCCTTCTGGAAGTCCAAATACACCACATCCACTGGCTCTCCCAAGTCCACCCTCTTTGTTACATCCTCGAAAAATTCCAGAAGGTTAGTCAAGCATGACTTACCCTTAAGGAATCCATGCTGACTAGCCCTTATACTATTATTACTGACTAAGTGTTCTGCTATTACTCCTTTTATGATAGATTCCAATATCTTCCCCACCACTGACGTCAGGCTGACCGGTCTATAATTTCCCGTTTTCTCCCTCCCTCCCTTCTTAAAAATCGGCACCACATCAGCCACTCTCCAATCCTCAGGGACCTCCCCCGAATCTATGGAACTTTGGAAAATGTCGACCAGTGCTTCCACAATTTCCATAGCAACTTCTTTAAGCACCCTGGGATGCAGCCCATCAGGCCCTGGGGATTTATCAGCCCTCAGTCCCAACAATTTACTCACAACCTCCTGTTTCTGGATCCGGATATCTATTAGATCCCCTACTTCCCCAGGAAAGTTCCCCAAGTCTCTTGATACCGCATGACCACTACCCCCTAACTGACCATAACCTATATCCTCCTTGGTGAAGACAGTTGCAAAGTATTTGTTAAATTCCTCAGCCATCTCCTTATTTCCGGTAATAATTTCACCCTTTTCCATTCTTAATGGACCAATTTTAGACCGAACCAATTTCTTCCTCTTCACATATTTAAAAAAGCTTTTGCTATCCTCCATTATATTATTTGCTAATTTCCTCTCGTACTTCATTTTCCCCTCTCTTATGGCTTTCTTAGTTACCCTCTGATGCTCTTTGAAGGTTTCCCAATCCTCTAACTTCCCACTCCGCTTCGCTATCCTATACTTACTCCCTTTGGATTTGATATTACACTTGATTTCATTAGTTAGCCTCTGGAAAAACAACCACCTGAAGAAACACACAAAGATCAGCGTGAACAGAGCCGTTGTCATACCCACACTCCTGTTCGGCTCCGAATCATGGGTCCTCTACCGGCATCACCTACGGCTCCTAGAACGCTTCCATCTGCTCCATCCTCAACATTCATTGGAATGACTTCATCACCAACATCGAAGTACTCGAGCTGGCAGAGTCCACAAGCATCGAATCCACTCTGCTGAAGACCCAACTGCGCTGGGTGGGTCACGTCTCCAGGATGGAGGACCATCGCCTTCCCAAGATCGTGTTCTATGGCGAGCTCTCCACTGGCCACCGAGACAGAGGTGCACGAAAGAAGAGGTACAAGGATTGCTTAAGGAAATCCTTGGTGCCTGCCACATTGACCACCACCAGTGGGCTGATATCGCCTCCAACCGTGCAACTTGGCGCCTCAGAGTTCGGCGGGCAGCAACCTCCTTGAAAGAAGACCGCAGAGCCCACCTCACTGACAAAAGATAAAGGAGGAAAAATCCAACACCCAACCCCAACCAATCAATTTTCCCTTGCAACCGCTGCAACCGTGCCTGCCTGTCCCGCATCAGACTTGTCAGTCACCAACGAGCCTGCAGCAGACGTGGACATTACCCCTCCATAAATCTTCGTCCGCGAAGCCAAGCCAAAGAAAAAGAAAAGAAGATTATGGAAGGGATAGACAAGATAGAAGCAGCTTCAAGATTCAGGTGAGTAGATTTAAGATGGAGATGAAGAGGAACTGGCTTTCTGAGAGAGTGGTGAAGGGATAATGGCTGGTTATAGAGACTCTGATGGATCGGTGGTTAGAGCACTGGGTCGTGAGTTCGATCCTTGCTGGGGCCTCATTTTTGTGCGGGTCACTGGACAAAGTGGCGACTCTCTTACAATAGACAAAGTTAAAGAATTTCATGCATGTTACATTCTAAATATAGTGTAACGTGACAATAATGGAACCTTTAATCTTTTACTTCAGAGTGTGGATGAACAGAGGGACCTTGGGGTGAAAATCCGTGCATCCCTCAACGTCACTGCACAGACTGATAGTTAAGAACGCCTATGGGACACTGGGCTTCATTAATAGAGGGACTGAGTTCAGGAGGAGAGAGGTCATCTTGCAACTCTACAAATCTCTGATGAGACCACACACAGAATATTCTGTTCAGTTCTGTTCACCTCATTACAAGAAGGATGTAGAAGAAATGAAGAGGGTGCAGAGGAGATTTACCAGGATGTCACCTGGATTGGAAAATAAGTCTGATGAGGAAAGGTTAGCAGAATTGGGACTTATCTCTTTGGAGCGTAGAAGGATGAGAGATCTGTAAGATTATGAGAAGCATAGATAGGGCAAGAATAGCAAACACCAAAGGACATATGTACAAAGTGAAGGGAAGGAAGTTTAAGGAAGGCACATGGATGGAAGAAAAATAAAGGGTTACGGGTAGGGAGGGTTTAGTATTTTATTTTAAGGAATATATGGGTTGGCAGAGCATCGAGGGCTGAAGGGCCTGTACTGTGTCCAGGGCCAGATCATTTGGTTGTCCAGAGGGTTGTTAACTTGGGCTGCAACATCACAGGCACCAGACTTCACTCCATCGAGGACGTCTACAAGAGATGGTGTCATAAGAAAGCAGTCTCTATCCTCAAAACCTCCCAACCCCCAGGCCATGCCCTCTTCACTCTGCTACCATCAGGGAAAAGGTACAGGAGGCTAAAGACGAGCACCCAGTGGCACAAGGACAGTTTCTTCCCCACTGCCATCAGATTCTTGAATGATCAATGAACCAAAGACACTGTCTGACTTTGAGTTTTTGTGCATTATTTTGATAAGGTGGTTTATAGGAATGTTTGCAGGTGACTCATCCATGACAAATTCTGGTTCTGAGTGGTGATCCTACTGAACAGCGGAGCAGGCTCGATAGGCCGGATGGTGAACTCCTGCTCCTATTCCGTATGTTTTTATCAAGAGTTAAATGTCAATTATCTTACATCAGACCCAGTTGGGCGGGGGAGGGGGGTGGGGTGGGGGAGAACAGAATGAAAGGCAAGATCCATGACAGGATGGAAAAGTAAATATCAAAGTAAGGGAGAGGCAGTGCAACCTGACAACCATCCAGAGAAATGAGAATGCAAGAAGATCACATGGGAGGAATGCTGTAAACCTTGAGTGTAAATGCTAGAAGGAGATCACGTCCAGTATGCCATCAGAAACCTTGGCAAATTTCTGTAGATGCCTAGTGGCTGACCGGCCTGGAATGGGGAAACCATTACCCCTAAGTGTAAAGCCCTGCAAAAGGTAGTGGACACAGCCTGGGGCATCACGGGTAAAACCCCTCCCCACCATTGAGAACATCTACGGGACCACTGCCGTCAGAGAAAAGGAGCAATCGTCAAGGAGCCTACCACCCAGGACGCGCTCTGCTCTTGCCACAGGACGCGTACCACTAGATCCAGGAATATCCACCCTTTCACCACCAGATTCCTGAACAACAGATTCATTCAGAGACTCATTTAAAGACTCTTAGGTTGATCCTTTATTTATTACTGAATATTGAAGAGTGGGTGGCCCGGTTAGCGCAACGCTATTACAGCACTAGCGACCCAGGATAGAATCCCGTGCTGTCTGTAAGGGGTTGGTACGTTCTCCCCATATTACACCTACATCTGCACAGTCAGGTTTTTTCTTTGTTCGGATGCCTGCCGACATTTACCTTGGTGAAGGGTCGGGTGGGAAGGGGTGGTAAGGACAGGAGGCCGTGCCATTTATGGCACTGGGGGAATTAAAGAGACAGGTAATTGAAAACTTGGTGCCCCTCTACATTCAGTCTTCTTCACGTAGGAGAAACGCAAAGACTGGAGGTGCTGGAATCGCGAGCTGCCGGAGGGACTCGGTGGCCGTGGAAAAAAATGCTATTGTGCACACATGGAGAATATCCTTCGTGAACTCATTCAAGTCACGCCCCACAGCAATGCCCTTCAGCCCAGGATGCCGTGCTGTCTTTTCCACAACAATCTAATTCTTCCCAACCTCCATCCCATAATCCTCTTATTTTTTCTTGCTTCCTTGTGCCCGTCCAAGAACCTACTGAATGCCCCTATTATATTGCAGCCTCCACCACCACCCTCAGCATAGCAGAACTCTCCGGATAGGAGAACTTACCTCGGACGTCTCCCCTAAACTTCCCTCCAATTCATCTTGAACAGATGTCCTCTGGTATTTGCAACTGCCAGTCCAGGTGGAAAAGATGCTGGCTGACTGCTCTATCTAAATCCTCCATCATATTATACATATTTTATCTGGACAGGAAGACCTCATCTTGGGAACACATGTGGCGGGATTTTTTTTTAAATATCGGGACTGGAATCTTGTACACTTCCCTTACGTCACTTCTCACCCTTTGTCGTTCCAAAGAGAAAAGCCCAAGGTCTGTCAACCTTACTTCGTAAGGAATCCACGTTATCCAGGCCTCTGTCTCAAACCTGTCCAACTCCTCTGGAATTAGCAGAACCGCTAAATAAAGGCTGGTCCCACTAGGATAGAATAAGTATTGGCTCCGTCTGCTTGGGAACAAGAGAGAAAGCATGCAAGACTGCACAGAGGTGGAGGGTGGACAGATGTGAGAGCACGCACTTACGCTTGGAACCTGGGATTGAAACGAACATATGTGTGAAAGCATTAAAAACCAGTGGAGAGCGAGGAAAGGAGACACTGCAGGGTCCTGCTGTCTGGTCCTACTGCTGACAGCTCCACTCAGACTTTAAATGGCCTGTTAAAGGAGTTGGCAGTGTTTTCTTCTAAAGGCCTACGACTGCGGGATCTGCGCCCAAGATGGCTGCACCTCGAGGGGGTTGCAGACTCCAGGGAGGCAGAGGGACTGGCGCAGGGCACCAGAAAATGGGCAGAATGCCCTCGCCCTCTCGTTGGAGAGGTAGGGCAGACGGCCCTACGGGATCACGGAGGTGGACCATGGGGGGGGGGGAGGTCCTGCTGCTGAAGAGCACACGGGCTGACGGCAAGGAACCCCCACTGACTGCAAGCACCTGGCAACTTGAGGTCAAGGGATCCATCTGCGGACAGCTGGACACTGGGGTACCAGGCATCGGAACGGGGATGCAAGAGGGCGCCAAGGGCAGCAGGGGCTCCCGAGGGGCCTCGGGCGCCAAAGGCTTCCCGATTGTGTTGGAGGTTCAGATCTGGAGCTCAGGTAGGCAATGGTTCGGTCTGAAATCTCTGCGGCTGCAGAGGCTACAGGAGCACGGGAGGCAAATCAACAGGCACTCAGTGACTCTGAAAGGACTCTCTTTTGCTTCTCTTTCTCTGACTACAAGGACATTTCTGCTGTTGTGGCAGACTAAATAAAATTTTGTGTAATATCTTTGGCTTGGCTTCGCAGACGAAGATTTATGGAGGGGTATGTCCACGTTGCTGCAGGCTTGTTGGTGACTGACAAGTCCGATGCGGGACAGGCAGACACGGTTGCAGCGGCTGCAGGGGAAAATTGGTTGGTTGGGGTTGGGTGTTGGGCTTTTCCTCCTTTGTCTTTTGTCAGTGAGGTGGGCTCTGCGGTCTTCTTCAAAGGAGGTTGCTGCCCGCCAAACTGTGAGGCGCCAAGATGCACGGTTGGAGGCGAGATCAACCCACTGGCGGTGGTCAATGGGACAGGCACCAAGAAATTTCTTTAAGCAGTCCTTGTACCTTTTCTTTGGTGCACCTCTATCATGGTGGCTAGTGGAGAGCTCGCCATATAACACGATCTTGGGAAGGCGATGGTCCTCCATTCTGGAGACGTGACCCACCCAGTGCAGTTGGGTCTTCAGCAGTGTGGATTCGATCTGTATCACATCTGTTTTATTACATGACAATAAAAAAATCTTGAAAATAGCAGCTCAGGATACAAGTTGGCATCCACCCACATCAGCCAGGGTATTTAAAATTTAGCTAATGCATCAGTAATTGTGCTTTTTGGAGCAATTTCACTTCTTGGCTTTTCTGGGAAGGAAATTTACTGCCTTCACAATTGAACCCAACAGCAGACTACAGGCCCTTCAGCCCTCGATGTTGTGCCAACAGTGGGCAGCGCAGCTCCGTTTCAGCGCTAGCAGTCTAGGATCGAATCCCACATTGTCTGTGAGGAGTATGCACGCTCTCCTCATGTCTGGGTGGGTTTCCTCCCACCCTTCGAAACGTACAGGTTGATTGATGTATTTGAGGGGCACAGACTCGTGGGCCGGGAGGGCTCGAGATTGCGCTGGATGTCTTTTTTTTTAAAATATAAAGACATACAGCACGATAGCAGGCCCTTCCGGTCCACAAGCCTGTGCCGCCCAATTACATTCAATTAACCTACAACCCCCAGTTCGTTTTGAAGGGTGGGAGGAAACTGGAGCAAAATCCATGCAGACATGAGGATAATATACAAACTCCTCACAGACAGAGGCAGGTTCAAAACGTGGGTCGCTGGCGTTGTAACAGCGTTGCGCTAACAGCTGAACTAACCGTGCCGCCCCTTATGTTAAAATTAAATTAACACAAGGCACATGGAGGAAACTCTACAGTAGTCAAGGTTGTGTTTGATGTCATGTATGTACTCTGACAATAAATCTGAATCTGGAGAATCAATAAACGCTGACCGGTCAAGCAAAGCAACTAAACTCACAAGTCTGTGTTTACAGTCCAATTCCTGGTAATGAATGCGTTCTGTTTACTGTATCTGACCGATAGATGACTCCTGATCTGTCACTGTGCTTCTTAAAGAAGTTCAAGTAGCAAGGAAGAGGAAACCAGTCCTCACTGAGGGGGTCAGCAATGGAGAAGGTCAAGATCTTCAAACTACTGGGCGGCAACATCTCTGAAAGATCCATCCTGCGGTCTTCACGTCGATGCAATCACGAAGAAGGCTCGTCAGCGGCAAACACTTTGCTGTAAGTTTGAGAAGATTTTACCAAAGACTCTTGCAAATTTCCACAGGTGCGCCACGGTGAGCATTCCGACTGGTTGCACCCTCTGGTGTTGCCAATGCACAGGACAGGAAAAGGGTGACCGTGGGTTACAAACTTAGCCAGCGTCATCACAGGCGTGTCTTTGTATTATGGGCATCTACAAGAGGTGGTGTCCTAAGAAAGCAGCTTTTATCCCTCAAGAGCCCTCAGCACCCAGGCCCTGCCCTCTTCTCACTGCTACCACCAGGAAAGAGGTACAGGAACACGCCCATCGACACAAAAACCACTCCTTCCCCTCCGCCGTCAGATTTCTAAATGGACGATGAATCACAGATGCGACTGCACTTTTTTCTCCTTTTGCACTAATTATTAATTTTTTTTTTAAATATTGTAATTTAGTTTTGCACCCTGTCCTGCACAATACTGCTTTTTCCCCTGGAAGAAGGGCTCAGGCCCGAAACATCAGCGATACATCTTTGTCTCTTATAGATGCTGAAAAGTGTGGTTGAGATCCTCCAGCATTTCAGTGTGTTTTTACTCAACACTGGTACCGCAGAACAACAAATTTCGTAACGCCTGCTCACGGCAATAAACGATCCTGATGCAGTTGGGAAGTTTGTCATGCGAGCAGTCCAATGGACGTCACAGCAAGCGAGGTGGTGCAGAACTGTGAGTTCCGTAGATCAGTTAGGGCAGAGCAAAGAAAGCATTCTTTTGCAAGTAGGAGGTTCACTTAAGAGACTGATAACAGCACAAAAGAAACCGTCCTTCAATCTGATGGCTCGTGATAGCTTAGGTTACAGCACAGAAACAGGCTCTTTGGCCCTTCTAGTCTGTGCCTATTTTTCTGCCCTGTCCCACTGACCACTGCACTGACTCCTCCATACCCCTCTCACCCATGTACCTGCCCAAATGTTAAAATTGAGCCCGCATTCCCCACCTCAGCTGGCAGCTCACTCCATACTCCCACCTCTCTGTGTGTGCTTTTCCTCTTTCACTCTTAACCCATGTCCTCTGGTTTGTATCTCACCTACCCTCAGTGGAAAAAAAACGATCTACGTTTACTCTGTCTACTCCCCTCATAATTTTAAATATTTCTATCAAATCTCCCCTCATTCTTCTGTGCTCCGGGGGGACAAAGTCCTAACCTGTTTAACTTTTCCCGTAACTCAGTTCCTGAAATCCAGGCAACATCTGCACGGGGCCTTCCTGACAAAGGTGCAGTGCGGGTGGGGAGCAGGGTGAGATGAATCTTTTAAATTTCTTTCCCCCCCAAAAAATGTCATTATTGAACCGCAGTCCCTTGGAACAAAGATTTTTTAAGCCAGAGGACAGTGAATCTGTGGAATTTGTTGCCATGGGCAGATATGGAGGCCAGGTCACTGGGAGCATTTAAGGAAGAGATTGATAGATTCGTGATTAGCTGGGGCATCAAAGGTTATGGGGAGAAGGCCGGGCAGTGGGGCTGAATGGGGAAATGGGTCAACTCATGAATGAATGGTGGGTCAGACTCGATGGGCTGAAGAGCCTATTTCAACACCTGTGTCTTATGCTTTTCCAAGGTAGCGGGGGTAAGAGCTGGTTGATGGAGGGGAGGGGTGAGTGTGATGGTCTAAGCTACATTCGCAATTGTTTTGAATGTAGACATCCATCAGTTGACTTTTGATCATGTTGGAAAATACACAGGAGGGAAAGATGAACAAGTCACTGACCATGCCTTAACAGTATTATACTTGATTGCCATCTAACACACACATGGCTGATTAAAAGACAGACAATTATCAAAAGGAGAGAGAGAGAAAGAGAGAGAAAAAGGAAGAAAGAGAGAGAAAGGAAGAAAGAGAGAGAGAGAGAGAGAGAAAGAGGGAAAACCAGTTCTGCCATTTGTAGGAACAAACTTTAGTAATGTGCATTGGACTTTAGAATGTGGCGATATGGCAAGAGCTGTGTTGCCAAGGTTTTATAACACCATGGTACATGTCATCACAGTGCCCCACCCTTCTCCATTACAGTGTGATAAACCACCAGGGTTGGACAATGACTCAGTTCAGCTTGGCCGGGAGGAGACGTCCAGGAGTCCTGCATTGAACTGGATGAATTTCTTTACCCAGAGGGTGGTGAATCAGTAGAAATCCTTGGTGCAGACGGATGGGGAGGGAAAGTCGCTGGGGTTATTATGACAGAGGTAGATACATTCTTGATCAGGAAGGGAATCATGGGTAATGGGGAGAGGGCAGGAGAATGGGGCTGAAAAGGATAGTAAAATCATGATGGAATGGTAGGGCCAAATGGCCTAAATCTGCTCCTATGTTTTATGGTTTAAGACTACACAACATAGCAATAGTAAAATGGGGGCTTATGGCCACCTTGTCCATGTGATGCTTGTCTGCACTGATCCGACTAGGTCCATATCCTCTCCATACCTTTCCTATCCAAGAACCTGTCCAAATCCCTTCTCAACACTGTAACTGGACCTGCCTCCAGAACCTCTTCTGGTAACTGTTCCAGATAACCACCACTCTCTGTGTGACAACCACAGCCTTTCTCTACATCAGAGAGACTGGGCGCAGATTGGGAGATCGCTTCGCTGAGCACCTTCGCTCCATCCACACCAGTGGCAGAGACCTCCCCGTGGCCAACCACTTTAATTCTGTGTTCCACTCCCACATGTCTGTCCACGGCCTCTTGCACCATCCCACCAAGGCCACTTTTAAATTGGAGGAACAACACCTGATTTTCCGTCTGGTCCCTCTCCAGCTGGATGGCATTAACATCAGCTTTTCCCATTTCTGCTAACCCGCTCTCCTCTTCCCCTGTCCAGTTCCCCTCCCTCCCCTCACCTAACCATCCTTCCTCCCCTTGATCGCTGCTGTCCCCTCCCTCCCTTCCCCACCTATCACCTCCTGCCTTTGCAACACCTCCACCCTCTCCTACTCTTTCGTTCGGACTCTTGCTGACATTTTCCCACACCTTGATGAAGGGCTCAAGCCTGAAACGTCGGTTCTGCATTTTTACCTTTGCTACCTAAAGGACACTGCTCGACCTGCTGAGTTTCTCCAGCATCTTGTGTGTGTTTTTTTACATCAGCTATGGACATTTGTGTTTTACAACCCTCCAGTTTCTCCCCTTGAACATGTGCTCTCTCAATCTAGGTTCTTCCCTCTGGAATAAAACCCTCATAAATGCTGGAGAAACTCAGCAGGTCCCACAGCATCCAAAGGAGGGAAAGGGCTTTCAGGCCGGAGACCTTCTTCAAGGGATGGAAAAAGCAGGCAGCAGATGAGGAAAAGAAAGGGTGGGGGAGGTCATTGGAAATGGAGGAGGGAAGGTGAGAATTGATAGGGGGAGGGGGGTGACTCTGTGCGAGGGCTGTGCCAATGGTTCTGACACAAAGTCCACAGACTGCACACCAGGCTTTAATTAGCTTACACTTGTACACCGTTCTTAGTATCTCTGCTGGCTCCACGTGTCTGACTGTCCCTGATGGGGCCGGCTCGAGTATTTATATGGGCCGGTGATTGACAGCTGCCCGGGGGAGCTCCCAGCCCCCCAAGTTGCAAACCTGCAGGTACCGTGGTTTCCCCCTGCAGTAGGCCGGTTATATTGCCACACTCTGTGAACGCAGAGTTGGGGTAAAGAAGACAGATGGGAGAGGGAGGGGGAGGAAGAGGGAGGGGGAGGAAGAGGGAGGGGGAGGAAGAGGGAGGGGGAGGGGGAGGGAGAGGGAGAGGGAGAGGGAGGGGGAGGGAGGGGGAGGGGGAGGGAGAGGGAGGGGGAGGGGGAGGGGGAGGGGGAGGGGGAGGGAGGGGGAGGGAGAGGGGGAGGGAGAGGGAGAGGGAGAGGGAGAGGGAGTGGGAGGGAGAGGGAGGGGAGGGAGAGAGATGGGGAGGGAGAGAGATGGGGAGGGAGAGAGATGGGGAGGGAGAGCGATGGGGAGGGAGAGAGATGGGGAGGGAGAGAGATGGGGAGGGAGAGCGATGGGGAGGGAGAGCGATGGGGAGGGAGAGCGATGGGGAGGGAGAGCGATGGGGAGGGAGAGCGATGGGGAGGGAGAGCGATGGGGAGGGAGAGCGATGGGGAGGGAGAGCGATGGGGAGGGAGAGCGATGGGGAGGGAGAGCGATGGGGAGGGAGAGCGATGGGGAGGGAGAGCGATGGGGAGGGAGAGCGATGGGGAGGGAGAGAGATGGGGAGGGAGAGAGATGGGGAGGGAGAGAGATGGGGAGGGAGAGAGATGGGGAGGGAGAGAGATGGGGAGGGAGAGAGATGGGAAGGGAGAGAAGGCCTCTGCATGGAGGCCAGCTTAAAAACCATATTAAAAGGTCTTTCTTCCCTTTTCATGCAGACCCACAAAAGCCTGGTCCGATGTCCCCCTTCAGCCTGGAGGTGGATGGGGTGTTGATGCAGCTTTCAGGAGGCATGGCTACTGGTGCCATGACACCATACATAAGCGCCGAGCAATGGCCACTTCGTTACCCATAATCCCCCACGCAGTTGGAACTGCTCCACATTTTCCAGAATGGTTACAGCTGCGTGGGGGATTATGGGTAGGGTAGACGGCCATTGCTCTGCCATGTATCAAGCCACATGTGCCGACGAGCAGCTCCAATGGTCGAAGTGGCACCAGTGCGGCCGCCGGGGCTTTCACAGCCAGCCCCGGCAGGCTGCCCCTGTCCAGAAGGGGGGCATAGAGGGAGAGGGGTGAGTGAGATGGGTCGCAGGCTGATGACATCACCAGAACATCATGAGCACACCCCCTCACCAGCTGCTTGCAGCAGTAAAACATTCACGCTAGGCAGCGGGGTGCTGGAATCCACCGCTGCACCTTCCCCCCGAGAGGGATTACAGTCGGCGCCTTGGAGCCAGCCACGGCGCATTCATGGAGTTAAGTCTCCCGGTGTAAGGGCGGAGAATCTCCGCCTTTACACTCCGGCTTTTTTAACTGTATGAAAGGGCAGAGGGAGCGAGAGAGAAAATGTGCGCTACAAGAAGAGAGACATGCGGAGAAGGGCTAACGTAAATCAGAGAAATCAATCCTGTTGTAGGGTGCCCAGACAGAATACGAGGTGTTGTTCCAACACTTTGCGGGTCTCAGTCTGGTGGCATGGGCAGAGATGTCAGCAAGCAAATGGGACAGGGAATTGAAATGGGAGGGCCACTGGGAGATCCCCCACTATGGCTGTAGACAGAGCCGAGGTGCTCAACAAAGCGATCTCCCAGTCTGCGTCCAGTCTCTCCCATGCAGAGGAGACCACTGCTGATGCAGTAAATGACTCCTGCAGGTTCACAGGTGAATCTCTGGGAACCGACTGAGGCACTGCCAACAAGCAGGCGGGGAATCCTTTTCTGACTCTGGCAAGAGTTAAAACATGCGGCGGGATTGGAAGAAGCAATTTTGAAGAAGTGAAATACGTGTCGCATCAGAACTTTTGCTGCATTTCCACAGAACCTTCCAGTCACCTCAATATGTGGTTTTGAAATACAAATGAGCAAACCTCCTGGTGTGTCACCAGAACCCCTCCCTTTTCTCTGGAAGCATTTAAATAATGACTCAGGCATTTAACCATTCCAAACAGGAGAGTGGCTCCACTGGCTTGATCTGTGGAAAATGATCATGAGTTTATTGTCATATATTTGTGTTCATTTCTGCTCAGCTCATGACAAGAAGGATGTGGAAGCTATGGAGAGGGTGCAGAGGAGACTTACCAGGATGTTGCCTGGATTTGAAATTAAGTCTTATGAGGTTTTCATCAGCACGAAGTCTCATTAGGCAGAACTGGGACTTTTCTCTTTGGAGCGTAGAAGGATGAGAGGAGACTTAATGGAGGTCGACAAGATTCTGAGAGGCCTAGATAGGGCGGACGGCCAGCGCCTGTTTCCCAGGGCTGGAAAAGCAAACCGCAGAGGACGTGTGTGCAAAATGAAGGGAAGAAAGATGAGGGGAGACATCAGAAGTTTTTTTTTTATAAAAGGAGTTGTGGGTACCTGGAATGCCTTGCCAGGGATGGTAGTGAAATATTAGGGGAATTTAATAGACTCTTGGTCAGGCACATGGATGGAAGTAAAATAGAGGGTTACAAGATAGGGAGGGTTCAGTACTTCTTTTAAGGAATATATGGGTCAGCACAATATGAAGGGCCGAAGGGCCTGTACTGTGCTGTGGTGCTCCATATAGAATGTACAGATACACCAAAATTCTTACTTGTAACAGGAGGGGCATTTTGCTTATAAAAAAAACTGCAATATTAAATGTCAATTGTTTAAAAATGACAATAAAACACACAAGATAGACAATAAATTTTTTTATGGGGTTAATAAATATTCAGTAATCCTAGTGCCAAAAAAAATGAATTGCAACAGGGCAAATGGTCCTTGTGTGGTGTCAGAGCCATCCCTGATCAGTGTAACAACGGGAGGTTCTAGAGCCTGACGGCTGCTGGAAAGAAATTGTTCTTGAGCCTAGAGGTGCTGGTCTTCAGGCTTCTGTACCTTCTGCCTGGGGAGCAGGCGAGGTCTGGGCTTGATGTCTCGCACACCCAGGGAAAGAGCATGTGTAATACATCGCCTCTCCTTTTGCGGTGAGGTGATGGCCGCTGTCTGGCCTGCCAGGCTGGAGGTCACTGCAAATGGCCTCTCCTACATTACTGCTTCCGTAACAACACCTTTTCGGCAGTGTCCTCCCGTTTTTCACCAAGTCTGCTATGTCATGGAGTGACGGAGTGTCCAGCGGTGTAACTGGATGGGCAGATCAGGCTCGTTAGCTTTGGTTGGCAGCCAGGCCAAGGAAAAAACTGATTTCAAACTCAGGCAGATTGGGCTCATTAACCTCATCAGGCCATCCATCTAGGAGAAGGACACTCCGACCGTCCCAGGGTGCTGGGCTGAGGCAGATAAACCCCAGGAGTAAAGGGTGGGGCTGTACTCTACACACTTCACTCCACCCGGAAAAAAATTCCTTTGTGCAGTCTCGGAGGATACGTCTACGATCCTTCCGAGATCTTCGTCCGCCAAGCCAGGCCACGATGACATTGCTTGAAGGTAGCAGTGAGAAGAGGTTGTGACCAGGGTGATTTTGTGACGTTGGCTGCCTTCTCGAGGCAGCGCCTCACACAGACGACTGCAATGGATGGGAGGTTAAAGCCAGTGATGGACCTGGCTTTATTGTCAGAACACGTAACGTGACACAAAATTTCCTTGTCTGCTGTAAGGCAGGCAAAGAGTTGTCATTAACGTTGCCCAGCACCGTTCAAAGTGAGAGAGAAAGAGAAGCAAACAAAAAGTTAGGAGACAGGAGTTTGCTGGGAGGGTAGGACTGAACAAGAGGACTGCGGGAGATGAGCCAGTGGGTCACTGGGGGATGGAGGAGGGTGGGGCTTTCTCATCAGGAAAACAGACATGAAGGTGGAGGCGGCAGAAGAACCCCTCAGCGAGGAGGTGGGTCCGAAATTCGACAGGGTACTGGTGCATTGGTACAAAGTTGAGACCTTTGCTAACATCAGCTCCCTCATTATCAGAGATGGGAGGACGGTTGAAGAAGACAGTGCAGGGATTGGAGCCTGGGGCCAGGTGTAGGGTTAGTAGGTGATAGCCAGAGGGAGGGGAGAAGAAGAGGGTCTGTATGAGATGGAGGGGATTTATTGTAAAGTGAGGCCGGGAACTTGGCAGAGGAAGAGCAGTGGGGTGGGGGCTTTGGGAAAAATAAAGAGCCCAAAATTGTTGACTAGTCATTTCACCTCATGATGTTGCCTGACCTGCTGAGTCCTCCAACATCTCTGGATTGAATTTAGGAGTGGAGAGGTCACGTATCTGGAGTACTGTATGTAGTTCTGGTCTCCTTACTTGAGGAAGGATGAACTGACTTTGGAGGAGGGGCAGAGGAGGTTCACCAGGTTGATTCCAGGGATGAGGGGGTCATCTGGGGCTGTACTTGCTGGAACTTATAAAAATGAGAGGGGATCTTGTAGAAACAAAACATTATGAAAGACAAAGCTAAGATAGAGAAAGGTAAGTTGATTCCATTATTGGGGAGACTAGAACTAGGGGACATAACTTCAAGATTCATGGGAGTAGATATAGGATAAAGATGGGAAGGAATTGCTTTTCCCACAGGGAGGTGAATCTATAGAATTCGAAGCCCACTGAAGCAGCGGAGGCGGCCTCAGTACATATAGTTAAGACAAGGTTGAAGAGGTTTTTATATTGTAGGAGAATTAAGGGATAAGGAGAAAAGGTAGGTCAGTTGAGATGAGCCTATCATCAGATCAGCCATGATCTCATTGAATGGCAGGGCAGACTCGATGGGCCAGATGGCTTGCTCCTATTTCTCGGTGGGGAATGTTATTCTATGGGCTAGAATAGATTCAATGGCTGAAATGGCCTACTTCATTGTTGTAAGCAGAGAAGAGAAATCTCCTCTGTGTTTGCTTTCTTGGCCAGATCAGTCCCAAGGCCTGGATTCAGGGAAAGCAGAGTGAGATATTTATAAAGTGCAATAAATCCTGTCCAATGGCTGATGAATAAAAGGTTAATTTTCTTGTTTATCCCCCCCACCCCATCTCCACTCACCACCAAACACGAGCCACGAATTCCAAGCCCACCCCTCCTTTCCCCACCCTCTGAACCACCGGGTTCCCCAAGCCCCCTCCTGCACCAGCCCCACACAGCAATGGTGGGGGGTGGGGGGTGGGGGAAGAGGGAGAGACAACAAAATTCCTTCAAAAGTCAAATTTTCCACAGTTGGGAACAGTGAAGGGGGAAAAAAAAAGAAGCGTGTGACTGCTAAACTCTGGAATGTTGGAACTGACCAGGTTTCCAACAATTACCGTAAAATCTGGTGTATAAAACTTTGCATCTCTAATTGGGGCACACGAGCCTTCAGTCTGTCAACTGGAGTTTTGAGGGAAGCACGAAAGTCTGCAAACAGAAATAATGTTGTAGGAACTCAGCCGGGGATTAGGAGGTAGAGATTTGTTACCAATGTTTCAGCCGTGAGTCCTCCTTCAAACTGGGGTTGTGAACGTGGATTCCCAAGCTCCCATGCAGACTCTGTAGACCCCACTCCTGGGTCTCAGGTCACCGAATGTTTAATAGTTAATACTGCGGTTAAACACAGGGCAACAATAGGACTTGTGTTGCGTGATTAGAGCAAACTTATTACACAGTGCCAGTAAATCCATGTGAGCCCCATGACCTGTGTGGGTCTTCTCCAGGGGTGCCTTGAGGCTCCGGCCTGAAACATTGGTTCTGTATTTTTATAAAGTACGCTGTTTGGCCAGCTGAGTTTCTCCAGCATTGTACTGGCACCTTTATTAGCCTGGTGAATCTGTTTTACGCTGCCTTTCTAACACGAGACGGCGTACCATGCACTATTTCCAGCTGTGGCTTCACCTAAACCCAGCGTCATTGTAAAAATACTTCCCTTCGAAAACTCCAATATACCCCCCCCCCACCCCCACCCATGAAGACCGATGCTCCATTTGCTTTCCAAACTCCCTGTCTGTGAGCTCACATTTTGTGTCCCACATACAAGAGCACCTTAATTCCTGCTTCTTTCTGTTTCGATAAGACCTCGGAGAGCGGATTGCTTTGGGGTGACCGAAAGAAACATCCCCGTACAGTAGAGCATCTGAAACCCTCACGTTATCTGCCTGGATTTTGGGGGATACGATTTAAAGTGGAGGGTTAGAGAGGAGTTGCTGAAATCTTCCCCCCTCCCCCACCCAGAGTGTAGTAGGAACCTGGAAGACACTGCCCAAGAGTGTGTGGGGGACTGAAACCCATTTAAACAGGACTCAACCAGCAGGGCTGCAGACACACCAGCTGTATAACTGGAATGGCTCATTTCCTAGCAGAGACATGGTGGACAGAATGGCCTCCTTCAGTGTTGTACATTCTCCAGGATTCCCTCAGCTTCCATTTGCCAAGATCACCACAACCAAGTTTCTTCGGACTGGGGAAAAGATAATGGCGGTGCAAACCACGGGTTAAGCTACAGATCACATTTTACAGCTACTAATCAACCCTCCCAGAACAGGCAGTCACCAATTTCCTTCCTATTGGAGGATGTTGTCGTAAGTGAACAGCGTAATGAATAATCCAAGAGCACAGGAACAGCTCTTCTGAGGAGAACAAGGCAACTCAATCAAAGCCTAGCAGTGGTCATAACGAAATTTCTTTCTCTCTCCTTCCCACGCCTGCGACCTGAAGCTTTCTGGCATCAAGTAATGTCCTAAACTTGGTGATTCACCTAGAATGGATCTTCTGGTGTGGCAAAAGCTACAGTGGAATAGCTGCAAATGACTTTTTTTGAGGGGATGAAGATCTACCGGGACCAATGCCTGAAGAGGGCACACAAAATCAGTGAACCGGTGTGGACTCGAAAGGCCGACATGGCCTGTTTCCGCTCCGTTAATGGTTATATGGCTATTCAGCCCATCGAGCCTGTTCCACCATTCAATACATGATCATGGCTGATCATGTGACCTAAGTACCCTAGTCCTTTCTCTCTGTACGCCTTGACCCCAATTAGCCAATAGGGCCACATCCAACTCCCTTTTTGAATCCCTCGCCTCAATAACTTTCTCCAGTCGGAAATTCCACCACAACTCTCTAAACAAACAGTTTCTCCTCATCTCAGTCCCAAATGGCTTTCCCCTTCTTCCGAGTCTGTGACCCCTTGTTCTTCCTGCATTAAACCTGTCCAGTCCTGACAGAATTTTAAGGCGGCAAAAGGAACGTGGACTACAGGGATTGAATTTAAGAGGAGGGAGGTAACGCTGCAACTGTTCAAGGTCCTGGTGAGGCCACATCTGGAGCGTGCAGTTCTGGACCCCTTACTTGAGGAGGGATGGACTGGCTTTGGAGGCTGAGAAGAGGAGGTTCACCAGGTTGATTCCAGGGACAAGGGGGTTGGCCTATCAGGAGAGATGGAGTCGTCTGTGACTTCACTTGCTAGAATTTAGAAGAATGAGAGGGGACGTTAGAGAAACAAATAAAATTATGAAAGGCATAGATAAGTTGTTCCCATTGGTGGGAGAGACCAGAACGAGAGGACATAGCCTCAAGATTCAGGGCGGTAGATTGAGGACGGAGATGAGGAGGAACTGCTTTTCTCAGAGGGAGGTGGAGACAACCTCAGTAAATATATTTAAGACAAGGTTGAATAAATTTTTACATTGTAGAGGAATTCAGGGATATGGGGAAAAGGCAGTTTGGTGGAGGTGAGCCAATCATCAGATCAACCAAGATCATATTCAATGGCGGAGCTGGCTCGACAGGCCGGTTGGCTGACTCCTGCACCTGTTTCTTTCTTTTTTCATCGAGTTAAACAAAAATCCTTTACACAAGGTATACTAATGTCATAACTGGTCCTATTTCTTTTGTTTGTACATTCTTACATGAGATCCTCCTATCATTCTTCTATTCCAACCATTCTCCCTCAACTAAACCCAGTGACTTGGTGGTTGCCGATAGCCTTGCCAACTTCAGTCTTCTCAAGAAATTCAGTCACTGTTGCGCCTTCCTGACAAGTGAGGAGATGTTGAGGGTCCAGGATAGGTCACTAGTTAAGTGAATGTCAAGGAACTTGGTGCCCTCCACTCTCTCTACTGCAGAGTTGTCAATGTGTAGTGGAGGGCAGTCGTTTACGGTCCTCACTCATCGTGGGCGTGTTGTTTGGTGCTGTGGCAGGCAGGTCATCACCACTACACCTGAACCGCTTCACCGAGAACAGCCAAGGATTCCTTCAGGAGGCTGTGCGGCTGCAGGGAGCGCTGGAGGCAAATCGACAGGCCCTCAGTGACTCTGAAGGGACTCTCTTTTGCTTATGTTGGGGGGCACTGGGAGAGTGGAACCTCTTTTGTGTGCCTTTATCGGAAGCAAAAGTTGACAAATTTGGTCTGTTCCCAACCCCTATCAGAGAGTAACTTTTTTTTGTCCCTCTCCCCCATCACTTCTCATCTTCTCTCTCTTCTGCCCTCCCACCTGTATCCACCTTTACCTGTTGGCCTATGCTCCTCCCCCACCCTTTTATTTCCAGAGATACAGCATGACAACAGGTCCCTTCACCCCACAACTACATCGATCAACCTACATTGTCCATAGTTGGTGAAAGGCGGGAAGAAACCAGAGCGCCCGATGGAAACTCACACAGACACGGGGAGAACATACCAACTTCTTACGAACTGGCTGGCGCTGCATTACCGTGGCACTGTTCAGGTGCCTGCCTGACTTTCCACATTCCTGAGGAAGGGCCGAGGCCCAAAACATTTTTACTTCCTATGGATGCTGCAGACTGGCCGAGTTTTTTTTCCCCCCAGCCCTTTTGTGTTACACGACCATAATGCAACCTAGAATTTTCTTAACAAGCTTACATCTACGTGGTGCCAGAAGTGGTTTAACATCTCTCATTTTGTGACAGGTTTGCTCCACTCCGAAGACTGAGCAGTACAGTGCAGGAGCTCTTTCAGTCCGCCATCTCCCCACTGGCCATCAAACATCTACATGCATTAACCAACATTAATCCCAGTTTTAATCCTCTGCTCCGTCCCATCAACTTACCTCACATTCTACCACTCGCCCGCACACTGGGGGCTACGACACTGAGACCACCCACAAAATGGAGGAACAATGCCTCATATCCCACCTGGGCACCCCCCAACCGGTTGGCATTAACATCGACTTCTCTGGTTTCTGTTAGTTCCCCCCCTCCCCCAACTCCCTGCCTTCTTTCCGCATGTCCCCTTTCCTCTAGCTTGGTCTCTCCCTCTGTCTCCTTTCCCACAGCTGTGCTTCCCCGCCCTCCAATAAATTCTCAGCTTTCCTCTCTCCTGTGTTCCATCCATATTCAATTCA
Source organism: Narcine bancroftii (assembly GCF_036971445.1). NCBI lineage: Eukaryota > Metazoa > Chordata > Chondrichthyes > Torpediniformes > Narcinidae > Narcine > Narcine bancroftii. Next base: position 207,384,520 of record NC_091475.1, read on the forward strand.
CATCTTTTGTCTGTTGATCTGTACTCCTCCCTCTGTCCATTCTACCCTCCTCCCCAGATTTTTAATTCAGACACCTGCCTGCTTTTACAAAGGGCTCAGGCCCACCTCCAATGGATACTGTGAGAACTGCCGAGTTCCTCCAGCATTTTGGTGTTTTTTTGCCACCAGTTGATCTAACAACTCCCTAGTCTTTGTTCAAGTTTATTATCATCTGACTGTACACCTGACAAAACAGCATTTCTCCAGACCGCAGTGTAAACACACACACACACACACACACACACACACACACACACACACACACACACACACACACACACACACACACACACACACACACACACACACACACACACACACACACACACGAGTTACGAACATCAAACTTGGGGATAACTCGTTCTTATAAATAAATTGTGCCCCAATTCGTGCATGCACGTAATGTTATCCCATGAATACAGTTTCCGGTACGCAATATATTATTGGAATGAGAGTAAGTATTAACTTTTAATCATTTTTTTTGTATAGAAAAGTAAAATATATACTATAAACCAATACAAACATTTGACGAACTGATGCCAAATAAGAACCTGTTCTGACCTACCTACAAATTTGACATAAAGTCAGACTTAAGGAACGGAACTAGTTTGTAACCTGGGGATTGACTCTACACACAAAATACAATATCAAATATGCATAAATAATTCAGAATACTTAGTTTTATTTACAAGACCCACGTTTGCAGGAGATCCACGTTTACAGCCTGTGCTAAAAAGCTATTTCTTAGCCTGGCGGACCTGGTTTTAATGCTCCTTCCTGATGGTGGTGGGCCAAATATACTGTGTGCTGGTCGGAGAGGGTCGTCAGTAATTCTTTGAGCCTGATCCAAGCAATACTTCTGGTGGATGTCGTCATTTGAGGAAGGGAGACCCCAGTGATCTTCTCGGTTTTGATGATCCTCTCCAGTCCGGTCCAACACTTTGCAGCTACCGTCCCACACAACGATGTAGTCTCAGCTGTACTCCTGAAAGATGTCATCAAGTTGAGACACGAGAGGAAGCCGGAGCACATGGAGGAAACTCAGGCAGTCAGAGGGAGAACGTGCAAACTCCACACGGACAGCACCCAAGGTCAGGACTGAACCCGGGTGTTCAGGATCTGTGAAGGTTAAGGCTCTACTTGCTGCAGTCTTGTGCTGCCCTAGCTGATGTGCACACAAAATTCTAACTTGGCAGTCGAGTGCAATACTGTAGAAGGGATACAGCGAGGTTTTACAGTCCAGTGGTTCTCAACCTTTTCCTTTCCACTCACATGCCACTTTATGTATTCCCTATGCCATCGGTGCTCTGTGATTAGTAAGGGGTTGTTTCAGGTGGGATGTGAGTGGGAAGAAAAAGTTTGACAATCCCTATTTTAATCGTACCTCATTGACTCGTTATGTGCACCATTTCAGAACTCCAAAGGAAATGGGCCAATGGCCATTTCTCTCATGAAAAATATTTCAGTAATAATTGAGTCTAGAGCAGTGATTCCCAACCTTCCCTTCCCACTCACATCCCACTTTAAGCAATCCCTTACTGATTACAGAGCACTGATAGCACAGGGATAACTTAAAGTGGGATGTGAGTGGAAAGAAAAAGGTCGAGAACCACTGTTTTTCACCAAAGCCCACTCCAAAGATGCCATGCACATTATAGTTTCCTCTGGAGTCCTGACCAACATTTCCTTTATCCAACATCTTTACAAGGTTCTTTTGGTTAGAACCATAAAAGTGTTTCCCAAGTCTAGGACAGTATTCTCAACCTTTTCTTTTGGCCATGACCACCCTCCCCACCCCCAACTTCCTTTAAGACTCTACTCAAAGTCTTCTGTACTTCTACTGACTACACAAAAGACAAAAAATGTTACAAAGTGAAAAGAAAACAAGACTTTTACTTAAATGTACTGTGCCCCCTCCCCACCCCTCCCCCATTGAGAATGGCTGGTCGAGGACAAAGTGGGGGGCACAAGGATCAAATGGAACCCATTTAAAAATAATGTGGAGGGCAGCATGGTTGGCGTAGAGGTAATGCCGTTACAGCACCAGTGATCGGGACAGGGGTTCAAATCCCGCACTGTCTGTACGGAATTTGTATGTTCTCCACATGTCTGCGTGGGATTTTCCCGGGGGCTCCAGTTTCCTCTCATCATTCAAAATGTACTGGGAATTGTAGGTTAATTGGGTGTAAATTGGGCGGCACAATCTCGTGGGCCTAATTGGCCTGTTACCGTGCTGTATGTTTAAATTTTTAAAAATTAATTTAAATGTAAAATAATTTCTTTAGCCGGGGGTGGTGAATTTGCTACCACGAGCGGCTGTGGAGATGAGGTCATTTAAGGCACAGATTGATAGGTATCTGAATAGTCAGGGTCTCATAGGAGAAGCCCGGGGAGTGGGGCTGAGTGGGGGAATGGATCAGCTCATGACAGAATAAGGGAACAGTCGCAATGGGCTGAGTGCCCTACACCTTCTCGTATGTCTTATGGCTGCTTGTTGGAGCATCATGTGCCTGAATTGGCAGCCACATTCTGTAGATGACAAAATTAAATGCACTTCCTTGGTTACAACCTCTTGACAGAAGGCGAAAGAATGCAAATCCACGTCTTTCACAACCTGGGACGGTGTCAGGTGATTTGAGAGGTGACAACTGGTGTGACACAGCACCGTGGTCAGAGAGGTGAAAGCAGAAGGCGGGAGGAGGGCCAAGCCCTGCCCATCTCCCCACCCAAAGCGGGTCACCCAGAGAGACCTCAGCAAGTGAAGACTTTATGCCCCCTCCCCCACCCCCAGATCCTTTCACAGTCCAACGCAACTCACATTTCGAACACAGCCCACAGCCACAGGAATTTTAAAAAGGTTTTTTTTGTGTGTTGTAGTTCCTCTTAATCCTTAGCTCTGAAACCTGTGTGTGTTTGATAACTATGGACAATCAAACATCCTTTCTCATGGCAGAAGTTACCAGTCAGGAAATAGATCTAATTTCCAATTAATGAACAGTAAATGACTAACATTCTGTGAATATTTATCGTCTTTCTTTCTTTTGTTTTTATTGGAATTTTTGGTCGTTCTTTGGTTCGAAGAAGACACGTTGTCGTGCAGTTCATCTGTGGACACGAAGGTGACTCCGCTGGTCCCAGTCTGGAATCGCAGAGTCTGGCACATTGGGGGCACTGGAAGTCCGTTTTTCTAATAACCGTAGCTGCTGCTTTGTGACGCCGTTCACGGTTTTTGGCAGCGCCCGTCTTCAAAACTGGTGTAGGCTTCATCGCACAGGGCTCGCCGACGAGATCTGTCCACAGCTGCAGCTTCTAGTTCTCTTGGCTGGATGCCACAGTAACATAGGGTTTCCTTCATAGCATCTTTATAGTGCCCAGATGTTCAACCTTGAGGTCTCCTTCCGGTCTTCAGTTCACTATAGAGCAGCTGGTGGTCGTTCATTCTGACAACGTGTCCCACCCACCGCATCTGGGCTCTGATGATCAGCGACTCAATGCTGGTGGTCTTCACATGACCCAAGAGCTCCAGGTTGGAGACCCGGTCTTGCCAATGGGTGCCAAGGTTGGAACGGGGGGCCCGCATGCGAGGAATTTCTTCAGTTGTTTGACGTGACATCGCAACAGAGTCCAGGTCTCACAACCATATAGGAGAGAAGGGATGACCACAGCTCTGTAGACTTTCAGCTTGTTGGAGATGAAGACATTGTGTTGATTGAGCCCTCTGTTATATAGCATCTCCAGAGCCTGACTAGCCTTGCTGATCCTGGAGTCAATTTCTTTCTCCAAAGACCCATCACTCGAGGTGATGCTCCCCAAGTATCTGAGTGCTGCAAATTTCTGCAGGTGCACTGTGACTGGTTGCTTCACTGTCTGATATGGAGGTGCCAAAGCACAGGACAGTAACAGGCTACAGAGGGTTGTAAACTTGGCCAGTGCCATCAGTCTTCACAGCATTAAGGACGCCTTTAAGAGGTGGTGCCTCAAGAAAGCCGGCGCTAGCATCAAGGACCCTCAGCACCCAGGCCCTACCCTCTTCTCACTGCTACCATTGGGAAGGAGGTACAGGAGGCCGAAGACGAACACCCAGCGGTACAAAAACAGCTTCTTCCCCTCTGCCATCAGATTTCTGAACGGATGATGAACCTCATTTTTGCACTAATTTTAAAATCTTGTATTTACGGAATTGTCATTTAGAGTAATTTAGCACCTTGTTCTGCAAAACAAATTTCACGGCACATACTCATGACAATAAAACAGATTCTGATTCTTAAATATAGAGATGCTTTTGGCATATTGGCCTTCATAAATCATAGAATCGAGTATAGGAGTTGGGATGTTATTTTAAAGTTGCATAAGACATTGGTGAGGCCAAATTTGGAGTATTGCGTGCAGTTTTGGTCACTGAACTACAGGAAAGATATCAGAAAGAGTGCAGAGAAGATTTATTAGGATGTTGCCGGGTCTTCAGGAACTGAGTTACAGCGAGAGGTTAAACAGGTCAGGACTTCATTCCCTGGAGCGTTAGAAGAATGAAGGGAGATTTGAAAGAGGTATTTAAAATTATGTGGGATCCAGTAAATGTAGGTTGACTTTTTCCACTGAGGGTCAGTGAGATTCAAACCAGAGGACATGGGTGAAGGGTGAAAGGAGAAAGGTTTAGAGGGAACATTGGGGAAACTTCTTCACACAGAGAGTGGTGGAAGTGTGGAATGAGCTGCCAGATGAAGTGGTGACTCCGGGCTCAGTTTTAATTGTCAAGAATTTGGAGATTCAGGGTTTATGGAGGGCTATGGTCAGGGTGTAGGTCAGTGGGAATAATAGTTCGGCACAGACTAGAAGGGCCAAAGGGCCTGTTTCTGTGCTCTTATGGTTCTATGTGCTGAAATTTTTACTTGCTGCAGCCAAACAGTTACTTTTGTAAAAAAAATAACTCCAGTGTGGAAGGAGATAATAAATGCAAAAAGATACACTAAAGCAGCCATTCTCAATGTTCCTTTGGTTATGACCACCCCCCTCCCCAGGACTCTGCTCAAACTTTGGTGCCCCCTTCCCTGTGAAGGGGTCAAGTTTAGTCAATTTCTTCCGTACTTCTCTCCTACTGACTACGTAATAAACATTTAAAAAATTAAAGGTGCTGTGGCCCTCAGGGTCTTATGGCCCCATGAAGTATGGCTGGAGAAACTCAGTAGGTCACACAGCAGTCGTAGGAAGTCCAATGTCACTAACACTTCGGGCTTGGCCCCTTCGTCAGGTATAAGCGGGTGTCTGAATAAAAAGGTGTGGGGAGGTGGGTGGAGAAGAGGAGAGGAGGGAGAAAGGGGTAGGGGGAGCATGGGTGGAAATAGGTGGGAGGGTAGAAGAGAAAAAAAGTTGAGGTGATGGGGGACAGGGGAGTTCTCTGATTGGAAGGGAGGGGAAGGAAAGGAGTGGGGTGCTTCTCCATCTCTCCCCACCCTTTTATTCAGATACATGCCTGCTTTTGCTCAAACCTGACAAAGGGTTCAGGCCCGGAACGCTGGTTCCCCTTCACTTCCCATGGATGCTGCGAGAGCTTCCAAGTTTCTCCAGCGCGTTGGGGCATTGCCATCATCCTCAGCGTCTGCCGACCTTCATGTTTAACTCTACAGTTTCTGCATTTCTCTAGGGTTCCATCTCATATCAAGCCTTGTCCTCCTGGATGGGTGTCATAACTGCCACCATTCCTCGAGTTGCAATCTTTCTTTCGAGTCCAAGAACAACCTCAGTCTTTGGTAATTCAGATACAAATTCCAGGCTGACCTTGCACTGCAAGAGACACTGCCTCTTGAGTGAGATGTTACCAGTGGTCCTCACCTTTCTCTTCCCCCTCACATCCCACCTTATGTAATCCCTAGGTCATCGGTGCTCTGTGATTAGTAAGGGGTTGCTTAAGGTGGGATGTGAGTGGGAAGGGAAGGTTGAGAACCACTGCTCTAGACCCAATTGTTACTAAAATATTTTGCTGGAGAAAAATGGTCATTGGCCCATTTCCTTTGGAGTTCTGAAACCGTGCACATGACAAGTCCATGAGGGACGATTAAAACAGGGGTTTTCTAACTTTTTCTGTCCATTCACATCCCACCTTAATTAATCATTTTCTAATCACAGTTTAGAATTAAAATTAAATAGATTTCAAATTGAGATTGGCTTTAGCTGTGGCTAGAAAATCTTTGGCAATTATTTGGAAAAATGAGACTGATTTGAGTATTCGGAGATGGCATTTGGAGATGAGGTCATGTATTCCATTGGAGAAGTTAACAGATAATTTACGTGATAATTATCTTTTTTTAATCGTAAAATTTGGAGCCCATATTTGGATTATATGGGGTTGAATTATTAAATCTCCTCGCCGCATAGTGGTGTTGCTCCAAACTATGGTAATTAATTTTGATGTCATGTCATCTCCTCTTTCTTTTACTTTGGGGTAGGCTAGAGGGGAGTAGGTTGGGGTTGGTGGGGGGTTGTAGGGGATTAGTTTTAAAATATCATTTATGTATTTTGTACATTTTATTTATTCATTAATTGTATGTTTTAACATTGATTCATGATTTAATATATAAAATGTTCCAAAAAAAAAAGCCTGAAACATTGGTTATGTATTTTGACCATTGTGATATAAAGGACACTGTTTGATCTGCTAAGTTTCTCCAGTGTTGTGTTTTCATCTCAGAAGTTCTTCAGTGGTACAACCTGATGGGAAGTGGACCCTGGCCATGGAAAGGGGATCAAGAATAAAACACACAATGGAGGAGAAACTCAGCAGGTCAGTCAGTATACTTAATAGATATAGCAAAGATAAAAATACATAACCGATGTTTCAGGCTTGAGCCCTTCATCAAGGTACCATATCAAACCATCAACAGCTGAATGATTCCCATTGATCCGCTGATCTGGGCCAAGCCCTCACAGAGGCATACACGTCAAGAGGCAGTCACCTACCGGAGGGCGCTTCCAATGCACATTGGACACTAGTGCGGTCGTGCAGAACAATGACTCCCCGCTGGCAAGGAACTGGGGGTCCTCGAAGAGCTGATTGCGTTGCTGGCATTCTTTCTTGAGAGAAGAGTATTCCTGGTTTCCGTAAGGTTTCACCGAGTCAAACATCCTTCAAACCTGCCAATGACAAGAACACGCTGAATCGTTAGGGGGTCAAGATTGCTCTTTTGGGGTTGGACATTCACAAATCATCTCAAAATAAATAACCAGTGGTGTTCCTCGGGGCTCAGTCCGCTTCTATTCAAGTTGCACGTCAGTGATTTGGATGATGGAATTGATGGCTTTGTGGTAAAGTTTTTTTTTTTTTTTTTTTTTTTTTTAATTTTTTTATTTTTCACACCATAAATCACATTAGCCATGATATACACTATTTCTTTTCACACATATACAGTGACTTTTTCTCCCCCTCCCCCTTTCCTCCCAAACCACCCCCCCACCCCCCCCTCTCATCCATTTTAGGTATACAATCTAGGTTGCATTAATCCAGTCAGACAATGTTGTCATTCAACAAAATTACACCAGAAATTCTACTGAGTCCATTCTTTTCTTTCCTTCTCCTTCTATCAACTTAGGTAATGTTTGTCCCCGGTAGGTTTTCGCTATTGTATTTAATGTAAGGCTCCTATACTTGTTCGAATATTTCAATATTATTTCTTAACCAATATGTTATTTTTTTTTCTAATGGAATACATTTATTCATTTAAATTTGGTAGTTTCTTCCTTTTAATTTGGTTATGTATTCCATTAATATTTAAAGACATATAGTTCAGCGTAGCCCTTTTATATTTTGTTTATCTTCTCTTTCCGTTTTTCCATCATTACCTTTCCTCCTTTTCCATTTCTGTTTTCTTATTTTCAACTCTTCATAAGACAACATTCCTACAACATCTAACATTTTCCTTATTCTCCTATTTCTATCTTATTTATCCCCAATCTCCCCTTCACCTCCTGAGTTGTCCTTTATCCCTTGTCGGACAACCACATCTCCCCTCTCCATTTGGATTTGCGAATCCGCTCGCAAGCGTCAACTGATTGTGCAGTGACCGCTATTTCCCCCCACCCCGCCTCCCCCAGAAAAGATTTCACTTTTCATATGTCACAAAGGTCCCTCTTTTAATTCCCTCCTTATTCTCTCTATTCCATTACCTTCCCTTATTAATTCTTGTCTATACTATCTATATTTTCCTCTAAGTACAGATACATTCATGTATGCTCATTGTCTCTATTCACTCTTATACCTCTTTACCTGCATACATATCAATCGTGATCATTTTTACTCTCATTACCCGTCTTCTTCCCTCAGTCTATTTTTGTCTTTACCCACATACATATCAGTCGTGATCATTTTAACTCTCATTACCCGTCTTCCTCCCTCAGTCTATTTTTGTAATTGTTCTGCAAATTTTCGTGCTTCTTCTGGATCCGAGAATAGTCTGTTTTGCTGTCCTGGAATAAATATTTTCAATACCGCTGGATGCTTTAGTATAAATTTATACCCTTTCTTCCATAAAATCGCCTTTGCTGTATTGAACTCTTTTCTCTTCTTTAGGAGTTCAAAACTTATATCTGGATAAATGAAGATTTTTTGCCCTTTATACTCCAGTGGTTTGTTGCCCTCTCTTACTTTTTCCATTGTCTTCTCCAGTACCTTTTCTCTTGTAGTATATCTTAGGAATTTTACTACAATAGATCTTGGTTTTTGTTGTGGTTGTGGTTTAGAGGCCAATACTCTATGTGCCCTTTCTATTTCCATTTCATGCTGTAGTTCTGGACATCCTAGGGTCTTAGGGATCCACTCTTTTATAAACTCCCTCATATTCTTGCCTTCTTCATCTTCCTTAAGGCCCACTATCTTTATGTTATTTCTTCTGTTATGGTTTTCCATTGTATCTATTTTTTGAGCTAGTAGTTCTTGTGTCTCTTTAGTTTTTTTATTAGATTTCTCCAATTTCTTTTTTAAGTCTTCTACCTCCATTTCTGCTGCTACTGCCCGCTCTTCCATCTTGTCCATTTTTTTTCCCATTTCTGTTAAGGTCATCTCCATTTTAATTATTTTCTCCTCTGTGTTGTTTATTCTTTTTCTTAAATCCTTAAATTCCTGTGTTTGCCATTCTTTAAATGATTCCATGTATCCTCTAATAAGAGCAAGTATATCCTTTACCTTGCCTCTCTTTTCTTCTTCTATTTCACCATACTCTTCCTCTTCTTCTTCCTCTGAGTTGACCATCTGTTGTTTCTTTGTTGCCCTTTCCTCCTCTTCTATCTTGTTTCTATTGTCTTCTGTGGTCTCTTCTTGCTGCAGGTGTTCTGCAGCTGTCGTTGCCGGCTGTGGAGATCGACTCCCCAGCTGGTCCCCCCTCCCGTCGGTGTGTTTTTTTTCATTCGCATCGCGCATGCGCGAAACTTCGCGCATGCGCGTTTGCGCACTTTTGTTCGGCTCTGCGAGCCATTTTTGTAGTCCATTATTTACCGACCTGAGGGAGCGGGTTTCTCTCTCCGCAGCGGGCCTCTTCGGACAGGTAAGGCCTTCACCTTTTTCCTCCTTTGTCTTCTCTTCCTCTCTTCTTACCGTTGCTTTCGACTTTTCTTTTTTTGTCGCCATCTTCTTTCCACCTTTATACTCACTTTTCTGTAACTTTTATTTCTGTGCCTTTGTGTTTTCTCTTGTTTTTCCCGACTTTTCTGGAGAGGGCTGGAGTTCACCGTCCGGCCACTACTCCATCACGTGACTCCCCAACCGCTTTGTGGTAAAGTTAATGGGTAACACAAAGACAGGAGGGGTACTGTCGAGGAAGCACTTTCTGTAGGACGTCGACGGGTTAGGTCAGTGGTTCTCAACACGCCCCCCCCCCCCCCCCCCCACTCACATACCATATGCCATAGCTGCTCTGTGGTTAATCAGGGATTACTTAAGGTGGTATATGAGTGGATAAAAGATGGAGAACCACTGGGTTAGGAGATTGGGCAGTGCAGAGGTGTAAGATCATGCATTTAGGTGGAAGGAATAAATGTGTACACCTCGTCATTTAATCACGAGCTGATCCACTTTCACTCTCAGCTGCTCTGCTTGCCCTTTTCCCCATAACCTTTGATGCCCTGGATAATCAAGAACTTTTCAATCTCTGCCTCAAATACACCAAATGACCTGGCTGCCTGTGGCAACAAATTCCACAGATGCACACCCTCTGGCTTAAGAAAGTGGACGCCCTTCAATCCTGAAGTCGTGCCCTCTTGTCCTAAACTCTCCTACCACAGAAAACAACCTTTCTACATCTATTCTGTCCACACCTTTCAACATTAGAAATGTTTCAATGAGATTTCCTCCCCCCCCCCCCCAACATTCTCCTCCATTCCAATGAGATCTGTCGAATGTTCCTCATGCGATTAGCTAAAACTATTGTCTCTCTTCCCACAAATGAAGCCAGACTCGTTGAGCATTTCCAGGATTTTCTGATTGTAATCTGCTCCAATCTCTTTCTGTTAATAAAATTAAGAGTAAGAATGCTGAATAACGTCCAAGAATCCAATTATACACAAGGCCTCTGAAAGGAAAATTACACAGCACTCGCGATTCACTAAGTGGTTGACAACGGAGGAGCTTTCTGCAGCTCAATTTGATAATAACCATCTCCAGTGCCAGGAAGCCTACAGATCGTCTAATGGACCATCAGTGTGATGTACAAAGCAGACAGCAGAATCCAGAGCAGTAGAGCACAGGACAGGCCCTTCAGCCCGTGTGCCTGTGCTGAACGCGATGTCCAAATCAAACTCAAATGCTGCCTGCACTTGATAGATATCGCTCCACCCCCTACACTTCAGGGCGGCAGCTGTTACAGCGTCAGAGACCGAGGGAAGCCGGCGTTGTCTGTGTGGAGTTTGGACATTCTCCCTGTGGGTTTCTTCCAGGAGCCTCCCCCCCGTTCAAAACGTACGGGAGCTGTAGATTAAATAGGTGTAATTGGGCAGCATGAGTCAGAGGAGCCTCTTACTGCGCAGTATGTCAACATTTTAATTCTTCTTTTAAAATATCTGTGTTTCTTTTCGTATCTGCTTCCACCATTACTGCCAATGGAAGTGTTACCTTGCTTGTTTGAAGGGAGCCGTGGGATCTTCTGCATTTATCTGACAACCTGCAGAGAGCTTTGGGGAACTTCACCCAAGCAATGGCATTGTGCCATGGAAGCAGTAATGTAGGAGAGGCCATTCTGTCTGGAATGATGGTAGAATCTTGAAGGGCCAAATGGTCTGTTTCTGTGAGGATCTGGATGGTTCCAGCAGGTCAACCTTCTCCTGCATCTGTCCAGTCCTGTCAGAATTTTACACATCCCAAAGAGATCCCCTCTCATTCTCCAATGAGTACAAGTCTGGTCAGGCAGTCCCCGGGTTACGAACGTCTGACTTATGGACAATTCGTACTAATGAATGGGCTACGCATTGCTTTGGCGCGAGTAAGGAGGACGCCATCTGCCATTTTAAGTCAGATCACGTTGCCGTAAACACCATGTTGAGTGTACCTACTTCAAGAAATTGGCTCCAGTAGTTTTAAATGCATAGAAAGGTAAAACATCTCTTCTTCTTGCTAGACATCCCACAAGAATGATGATGGTTCCCTTCAGTCAGTTTGTGGGGTTTGATACGAGGATCCCCCACTCCTCAGAAAGGATCACCATGTGCGTGAATGGATTTAGGTGAGTAGGGATTGCACAGGACACTCATGGAGTGCTACTGGACCAAGTAACCCAGTACTACCTGTCACATGGTCAGATGATTGGCAACTAAACCGACTCCCCCCCTCTTCCCCCCCCCCCCCCCCCACCAGGCTTGCCTGGTGTGGAGGGTGGCTAGACACCCTGCAGGATAAAAAACAAGACCCGTCAAAGGGCGGCCAAACCCTCTCGAAGGGTCAACGACCATCTAGCGAACACGTGCCTTGCATCGAAGCTTGATCTGGCCATTCACTGCAATGGACCTCACCACACCCCTGGATCTGGGAGGGGATGATGAGAGGATGGGTCTGGACCTGTGCAAGGTAAAATATATACCAATGGTTCTCAACCTTTTTCCTTCCACTCGCATCCCACTTTAAGTAATCCCTATGCCATCGGTGCTCTATGATTAGTAAGGGATTGCTTAAGGTGGGATGAGGGTGGAAAGAAAAAGTTTGTAAAACCACTGTTTTAATCGTCCCTCATTGACTCGTTATGTGCACGGTTTCAGAACTCCAAAGGAAATGGGCCAATGACAACTTTTCTCAAGCAAAATATTTCAGTAAGAATTGGGTCTAGAGCAGTGATTCTCAACCTTCCCTTCCCACCTTAATCACAGAGCACCAATGGCATAGGGATTGCTTAAAGAGGTCTGTGAGTGGAAAGAAAAGGGTTGACAACCACTGATATATACTATATACTAAGACAAACATTTGACTAACTGATGCTAAATAAGAACCGCATGTTCGTGTTCAGACTTACCAACAAATTCAACTTAAAGACAGACTTAGGAACGGATCTTGTTCGTAACTCAGGGACTGCCTGTATCAGTGATGCCATCCCAGGGATCAGCTGAGCCTTCACTGCACCCTCTCCACAGCGGGAATACCAAGTTAGAAGCAGAGTGCACCTGCATGCGATTCGGTCCCCCAACTCCTTGAAATGGATGGCCACTGGGAGATCCACTCCTCACCTTCCCCCTCTGATGCTTCCAGGATTAAATACGTGACTGCACTTCAAATCCACTTCATTGGCTCGCCAACCTCCTATGGAAAGGTACTATAGAAATTTCTTTTCTAAATTAGGGTACCTTTTAAGAATCGAACTTCAATCCAAACAGAAGGGGAGTGTGGCAGTCATTGTCAAACTCCGCCTCAGACTGAGCTCAATGACCAACATCCTGACCACAGAGTCTCTGTGTGTGGATTGTTATTGTTCTGACAGGAGATGAGGTCCAACGGGGCGCCACTGATAACCAGAACATCATCATTGCTAATACGTTTATTGCAGGGAACAGGTTACATGTAAGGGAGATGGGATTGATGAGAAAACTCCAAGAGGCAACATTGAATGAATGGGCCAAACAGCCTCAAGTAAGGGCATAGTGTCTGCACCCAGGTTACAAATGCTCGACTTAAAAACATCCCTGCGTATGATCCAGCTTCCCTCATATTATCAAATTCAACAATCATCTGACTGTAAATACACAACCAAATGAAGCAGCGTTCTTTCAGATCCTGGAAAGACAGGACTTGTATTATCCTATGCACAGAAGAAACATCACATGGCTTATTTGTGCCCAGAAGATGGTCACTCCTGTTTGAAGAACATCTCTGATGGACAACTCATTGAAAGAATTGTGAGTTTAAAGACATCTGAAAATATGATGTTTAAAAGTGCTTTATAATTATTTCTGAACTGAAAATTTAAGACCTGCAAGCAAGATCAAAATGATACTTAAGTTTTAAAAATTGACTTTTCAGAGTTTGGGACTTTAACACACACACACACACACACACACACACACACACACTTACTTTTAAAATAAATAAAGCGCTCCTCTACTTATGATGGTTCAATTTATGGGAGTTCGAATCCATACTTTCAATTTCGAATTCCAATCTGTTCCTGCGCTTGCGATGCTAGGCAATGGCAGCATCTCGCGAGAGTGTTGTAGAGCACATTTCAAGCATTCTTCATGCTCGGAGTGCTTTCAGCTGTGTACATTAATAGTTTTTTTCAGTGTCGAATAAAGGTGTTCAAAATATAATTATTAAAATAAAAAATGGTAGGTGCAGTATTCTTTATCGACAATTTTTTCGACTTACGACGGTCTTGCTGGAACATAACCACTTTCAGGTGACCTCCCGACAGCGCATTTGGGTATTTTAGGCGGCTTTACATTCGGGTATTCTGGCCACCTGAAAGCACCTTAAGATTTCAAATGTAATGTCAGAGTACATAACTGACATCACATGCGTTCTTTTCCCTGCAGGCGCGGCAGAATGACTGCTTATTGATCGTGCAAGAAGTAAAGCTGAGCACCACGTACACCTGTAAACAAACCAATAAAGTCTGCAAGTGAGAGTCCTTGATTGAGTTTGCTGTTGAGGATCACCTGTGTATATATAAATATTTTGGAATTATTTACCAGGATATTGTTCATCAATCTCACAGCCTGCGGGAAGAAGTTATTTCCCAGCCTGGCAGTCCCAATTTTGATGCCCCTGATGGTAGTGGGTCATAGATACTGTGTGCCAGATGAAAAGGGTCATCAATAATTCTACACCCATAGGTTCATTGAAACAAAGAGCAGATCCCCCTCCCTCTCCTTACTTTTACATGCTTTCAATGCTAATACTACAATATTGCAGAGGTACAGGGTGGCTATTGTGTACTTTCTGACTTACAGACAAAATCAACTTACCAAAACCTGTTTAAGATTACTCAGGCCTGGTTGAAAAACAGGTTAAATACCAAAGCACTAAAAACATTGACTTGCAGATGCGATGGATTTAATCAGTCCCAGAGGGCAGATCTGGAGAGTGAATGCAGAGATAATTGGAAACATTCCAGTGACATTTTAATTGTCTAACTGCATTTGGCCGGTTTGTTGACATTTTGGAAACTAGTGAATAGTTAGTCACCACTAAAGATAATCCTGCTGGAGAACTTGAAAATATTACATTCCTTGTAGGGACATCAAGATTTTTGTGGTACTCAGTGAACCTCAACTCTGGATGCACACCGCTACTCTGAGCCTTACTGTTTTGTGCAGAATTCGCAGGTATTAATCCCACTGCTCAGATCTCAGATTTCTTGTCAGAGTGCGTACATGACATCACATACAACCCTGAGATCCTTTTTCCTGTGGGCCAGGCAGAATTACCACTAATTGGTAGTGCAAAAAAATAAACTGCACACATCGTAAATAAATAAAGAGCTGTAAACAGGTAACAAATGTAAACAAACTGACACTTCACTACAGAAATTTTTTTTAAATCAATTAAGTGGACAAGTAAGAGTCCTTAAATGAGTCCCTGATTGAGTTTGTCATTGATGGTGGAGGGGGAGCAGCTGTTCCTGAACCTGGTGGGGCGAGTCTTGTGGCACCGGCACCTCTTTCCTGATGGCAGCAGCGAGAACAGAGTGTGTGCTGGGTGGTGTAAGGTAAAACATCATGAGATGGGAATGTGTAAGGAGTTACAGGGAGTGTTTGGGAGATGGACAGGGCTGTAACAAGATGTGAATGCATCCTTGTACTTACAAGATAAGAGAGACATTGATGGATTGAGAGGCAGGAAGCTAGCAGGGAAAGGATAGCAACAGTTTTAGTCATTGGACAAGTAATGATATGATGATGTTCTAAGCACGTATCCAAGGGTATACAAAATCACCATTTTGCTGATAACGGCAGAATGCATTCTCCGACTAACATGTTTAGTCGCAAGTGTTACAATCCGGTAATAAAGAACAAAGAACCCTGATTTCGACTCAGCCTGGTGTTTGTCTCACTCATTCATGAACAAAGCAGACCTAACAGTGGCGAGGGCTTTGATGTTTGCTACTGCTCTCTGACGGCACCATTTCCTGTCGATGTTCTCAACAGAGGGGAGAATTTTACCTGTGATGTCCTGGGCTGTGTCCACTACCTTTTGGGAGGGCTTTACCGTCAGGTGTTCCCAGCCAGTCAGCACACATCTTGTAGAAATTTGCCAGGGATTCTGGTGTCATAGCAAACTTGGGTCATTTAAGAAAGAGAATAGGGAAAAGAGGAAATAAAAAATGAACAGACTCAACTGTGGTGAGAACCTCTAGTTTTATAAAGCACTGAACTCAAAACAAGGTGAACCCGTTTATAAGGATAAGGTTTACCAGGATGTTGCCTGGACTGAGTTACAGGGAAAGGTGAAACAGGTTACGACTTTATTCCCGAGAGCAAAGAAGACTGAGGGGAGATTTGATAGAAGTGTTTAAAAATACGAGGGGTACAGACAGAGTAAATGCAGGTAGGCTTTTTCCACTGAGATTAGGTGAGATACAAATCCAAGGTAAAGGGCGAAATGGGAAAAGTTTAGGGAGGGGTAACTTCTTCACACAGAGAGAGGGTGGAACAAGTTAAAGTGGTGAATGCTGGTTTAACTTTAACATTTAAGAAGCATTTGGACAGGTACATGGATGGGAGAGGGCTATGGACTGGGTGCAGGTCAGGGGGGGCGAAGCAGAAAAATGGTTCAGCACAGACTAGAAGGGCCTTGTTTCTGTGCTGTTATGTTCTATGGTTCTAAGTTCCTTTCCAACATTATCAGGGCCTTGAAGCTCCCCTTGCAACAGCACACAAGGGTTATCTGCGCCGTTGCCAATCATTTATTCTGCATTAGGATTACTGTGAGTATTAATTGTCTATCTCATATTTTTGGCCTTTTTTTTTAATTCAATTAGTTTATTGTTACAAGTACCTGTTCAGCTGCAGCAAGCAGGAATTTCGGTGCATATTTTACTTTTAGACATCCAGTACAGTAACAGGCCATTTCGGCCCACGAGTCTGTGCCACCTAATTAACCTACAAACCCCAGTACATTTCAAAGGGGGTGGGGGGAGGAAACTGGAGCCCCCAGGGAAACCCCATGCAGACACAGGGACAACTCCTTCCAGGCAACATGGGATTTGAACCCCAGTCCCGATCGCTGGCGCTGTAACCGTGCCGTGCATTGTACAGTATGTATGACAATGAACTCATGATTCTTACACACAGCGACATATGAACTGAAGTGAGCAGCAGGGTTAGTGCAACGCCGATACAGGGCCAGCAACCCGGGTTTTAATCCACCGCTGTCCGTAAGGAGTTTATACGTTCTCCCCGTGATTTTCATCTGGATGCTCCAGTTTCCTCCCACATTCCAAAGATGTACAGGGTCGGGAGGTCAATTAGGTGTAAATGGGCAGCACTACCCAGCGCACGCAAGTTCTCGCTGCTGCCATCAGGTTCAGGAACAGCTGCTCTCCCCCCCCCCCACCCCACCTCTCCACCATTAGGCTCCTTAACAGCAAACTCAATCAAGGACTCTCACTTGCACTTTATTGGTTTGTTTACAGGTATACGTGGTGCTCAGCTTTACTTCTTGCACGATCAATAAGCAGTCATTCTGCCGCGCCTGCAGGGAAAAGAACGCATGTGATGTCAGTTATGTACTCTGACAATACATTTGAAATCTTAAGGTGCTTTCAGGTGGCCAGAATACCCGAATGTAAAGCCGCCTAAAATACCCAAATGCGCTGTCGGGAGGTCACCTGAAAGTGGAGAACCCGGCCCCAAGGAGCACTTACCGAACCCTCCTCGGGGAGGTATATTCTCCGGCTTGGAGCACTCCCCCTAGGCACCTGAAAGCAGCAAGGCAAAGCAGCTAGCAGCTTTCAGGTACCTAGCAGCGGGTGGGCTGATGACTGTCAGCTGACGACCCACTGACAGCCACCCTCCTCACTGCTGACATCTACCCTCCCCTCTGCCGACACCTACTCACCTACTCTCCCCGCTGCCTGCAGGCCCCCCCCCCCGGTGCGAGACTACGGGGCTGGGGCAGGCGTCGCGGGACTACGGGGCTGGGGCGGCCGTTGCGGGACTATGGGGCCCGAAATTCTGCGCCAGCCACCCAAGCCCATAGTTCCGCGTCAGTCACAATTTGGCGTCGGTTTACAGAGAATGAGGAAGGCTTGTTAGTTGTAGTTAATCTTTCGTATTGATTTTTGCTTTGTGGAGAGAGTTCCACATGAGCATCTCTCAACATTTGCGTCCTTAAACCTGATAAACGGAAACCCGCAGAAATTCTGTCATAATTATCATTAATCAAGAGGAAAGAATATGTCAATAGGGATAACGCACAGAGATACTGTCCTGGTGAAAACAAACCAACAACTGTTTTGTGGACGACAATTAAAGTTTTTTTTTTCCATTATTTTCATGTAGCCGTGACTACGGCCACAGTCCACAGGAGTGGCGTTTGCTCGGTGGCGGCTCTCCTTCAGCTGGCACGTTCAGGCGTCTTCTCTGCAGTCACCTGAACGTCCCAGCTGCACTCCCCCAGCCGCGTCTGCCAGCGCATTATCTGCGTCCGAGCACCTGAAAGCGGCTTTAGTTTACAAAGAGAAAGTGGACAAATCAGTGAAGGGCAAAAAAAAGCTGCAGAGATGCCAGCCATTTTCATTCCCCTCATCTTTCCCACACAGGAATGTCCATCCTCAGCCTGACCCAATGTCAGGGCGAGGCCAAGCTGCCTCCAAAATTCTCCTATGGGATTACACTGTTGTTCCTCCGATGTTCAGTCCAACGTTACTCCTGTTAAACAGCTCTCCCTAATAATGCTACCCCTCCCCCCAACATTGTCCTACTTCCTCAGGATTGCAATGGAGTAACAGTCCAGAACACATTGGTACAAGACATGGGGTGAGGCCAAATCTGGTATACTGTGGGCAGTATTGGGCATCTACCTACAGGAAAATTATTGAAAGAAGACAGAGACAATTTACAGGGGTGTTGCCAGAGCTTGAAGAACTGAGTTACACGAAAAGGTTGGATAAGTTAGGACTTTATTCCCTGGAGGCACAGAAGAGTAAGGGGAGATTTGATACAGATATACAAAATTATGAGGGGCGGAGATTGAGAAAATGTAAGCAGGCTTTTCCCACTGAGGTTGAGCAAGACGAGAACTAGAGGGCACAGGTTAGGGGTGAAGGGTGAAATATTCAAAGGGAACATGAGGGGGAAGTTCTTCATGCAGAGTGATGGGTGTGTGGAAAAACTGAGGTGAGGAATGAGGGTTCAATTTAAACAGAGAAGAGAAGATTGGATATGTTCATGGATGGAATGGGTTTTGGTCTGGGTACAGATCAGTGAGTCTAGGCAGGATAATAGTTCGGCATGGACTAGATGGGCTGAAGGGCCTATTTCTGTGCTGCAGTCCTCTATGGCCGAATACTTTGAATTTACAATGCCCATATGACTGAGTACCGCAACACAACAGATTCCAGGGAAACAAAATGAGAACGATGTGTGAGCATTCCCTGTTCATTAAAACTAGCGAGAGCCATATTTTTTTTAAAATTAGACCTCCAGCACGGTAGCAGGCCCTTCTGCCCCACAAATCTGTGCCGCCCAAATACTCCACCAGTACCTTTTGAAGGGTGGGAGGAAACCGAAGCATCTGGGGAAAACCCACGCAAACATGGGGAGAACCTTACAGACAGCACGAGATTCGAACCCACATTGCCAGCACTGCAATGGCATTGCACTAACCGTGCCACCCCATTGAATCATTGCGAGAAACGACCATCCATCATGTCACGAGGCACCAGCATGGTTAGCGCGACGCTGTTGCAGTGCCAGCGACCCGGGTTCGAATCCTGTGCTTTCTGTAAGGAGTTTGTAGGTTCTCCATGTGACCGCGTGGGTTTTCCCCCCAGGGGCTCTGGTTTTCTCCCACCATTTGAAACGTACCGGGGGCAGTTGTAGGTCCATTGGGTGTAATTGGGCGGCATGGGTCTGTGGGCTTTAAGGGTCTGTTACTATGCGATATGCCTAAAATTTTAAAATAGTTTGATAGAAACCAATAACACAAGCTACCACACAGCATCATTCATGCACGTGGCCTCTCCAGGGCAAAAGCCAGGACAGAGTTGATATGGAGATCCGTCTGTTGCCCATGAAGGCTCACCCCACCCCCCCACCCCAACCCTTCTCCATGCAAAGGACAGGTCCAAAGGACCAGCAGAATTTGATACAGTTTAATTCCAGGAGTTATTGGGTTCACCATGTGGACTTCAAAATTCCCCCCACCCCCCCCCCCTTGGTGTTTATACTCCCAAAGCCTTTCCCGTAAGCGGGTACAGCCACAAAGCAGCAGAGGTTTGAAATCAGAGTTTTCCCACTCCTAGACGAGTGGTTATCGAGCCCCATCTGCCCGGGGCAACTGGTTTCAAGGCACCAGCGGCCCACTTTTGCCCATGCTTCGGTCAGTGAGAGCAGCTCCACTGCCCATAAGAACTATGGCCCAAGTGTAGTTGAAAGCTGGCCCTCAACCAGCAGCGTAGAACATCACCACCAGAGAAGGGGTTTCAAAGCAATAAAAAGAGATATGGGCCTCCTCATAATGTTTAGATGTCCAATAATCGAAATAGGACATGTGTAGTAAAGGGGAGGACACTGGGAGATGCACAAGTACAAAGAGATCTTGGAGTTATGGTGCAGGGTTCCTTGAAGGTGGATTCCCATGTTGACAGAGTGGTTAAGAAGGCATTTGGTATGCTGGCCTTCCTAAATCATAGCATAGAGTATAGGAGCTGGGAAGTGATGTTGCGACTGTTTAAGGTGTTGGTGAGGCCAAGTTTGGAGTATTGTGTTCAGTTCTGGTCTCCAAATTATAGGAAAGATATAGATAAGGGGAGAGGGTGCAGAGAAGGTTTACAAGGATGTTGCCTGGCTTAAAATACCTAGAGTATAGAGAAAGATTGAAGAGGTGAGGACTTTATTCATTGGAACGTAAATGGTTGAGGGGATTTTAAAGTTATGAAGGGAATAGATAGACTAGATGCAAGTAGGCTCTTCCCCCTGAGAGCAGGGGAGGTTGAAACAAGAGGACACAAGTTGAGGGTAAGGAGGCAAAATTTTAGGAGAAACATTGGAGGATGTTTCTTCACTCAGAGAGTGGTGTCTGAATGGAATAATCTTCCGGAGGAAATAGTTGAGGCAGAGTCAATTCTTTCATTTAAGAAGAGGCTGTTTACATACATGGATTAGAGGGGGTTGGAGGGTTATGGGCGGAGAATAGGCGGGGGAAGCTAGCGGAGTTGTTTGAGTGGACTTGAAGGGCCGAGTTGGCCTGTTTCCATGCCATAAACTGTGGTATGGTTATATGGTTAATAATGCAAGGAAATCATTCGGCAGCAAGCTGAACTCGATGGGTTCCCCTCTTCCAGTCTAGGGTCACGGTAGCCAGCTGCATAACCAGTGTCAATGGCTCAGCCCAATTCAGTGTTAGAGCCTGATATTCCACACTTCAGCCACCCACTGGGTGCAGTATTTACAATGAAAGGTTTCAGCTCTATAAAATTCCAGTTCAACCACACTTGGAGAGTTGTGTTCAGTTCTGGTCACCTCATTCAGGCAGGATGTAAATGCTTTGGAGAGGATGCACCAGGATGTTGCCTGGATTGGAGAACGTTTCTCATAAAGGTTGGCATTTCTCTTTGGAGCAAGGAAGGATGAGAGATAAATTAATAGAGAGAATCGTAGATTATAGGGTGGGCAGCCAGCACATTTTTCCCAGGTGACAACAGCAAATACCAGAGGACATCTGTACAAGGTGAGGGGAGGAATGTTTAGGGGTGACATCGGCCATTTAAAAGAAATTGTAAACGCAGACTAGTGGGTACCTGGATGCAAGAAAAATAGAGGGTTTTGAGCGCGAGTTGGGAAGGTTAGATTGTTGTCAAGTAGGTTTACATAGGGCAGCACAACATTGTGGGCTGTACTGTGCTGTAAGGGTCTAGGTTCTAATTGAATAAAAAATAATAATGATGTCAAGAAATAAACTACCTCCATGCTGAACGAGCAAGGTTAAACTGAATTAGCTGGGGGCAGTAGTGGTCAGAATGCTGGAAGTCTGACGTAGTTGTTACAAAGACTCCATCTGCCTGAAAAAGCCAGAGAGAGTTTGACGTTGAATATGGTTAAAGATGGGCAAATAAAGCATTGACGTCAACATCCTGAAATCCAAATCAAGAAAACAAATTGTATCTGAAGGACAGTGTCACTGACGGTGCAGCACTCGCTCGGTGTGGTATAAAGGGATCAACTGGGAATACAAGGAAGATTCTGGGAATTAAAGGGTTATCATAGAAGGAGCGTTTGACGGCTCTTGGCCTGTTGGAATTTAGGAGAATGGGGTGGGCGGGGAGAATCTCATTGAAACATTTTGAATATTAAAAGACGGACAGAGTAGATGTAGAAAGGTTGTTTCCCATGGTGGAAGAGTTTAGGACAAGAGGGCATATCTTCAGGATTGAAGGACAACCGCTTAGAACAGAGATGCTGGGGAATTTCTTCAGCCAGAGGGTGGTGAATCTGTGGAATTGGTTGTGACAGGAGGTTGTGGAGGCCAGGTCGTTGGGTGCATTTAAGGCCGAGATTGATAGGTTCTTGATTAGCCAGGGCATGAAAGATTATGGGGAGAAGGCCGGGCAGTGGGGCTGTGGGAAAATGGATCAGCTCATGATTGAACAGCAGGGAAGACACAATGGGCTGAATGGACTGTTTCTGCTCCTCTGTCTTATGGGATCTCTGTGCTAACATGTACTCAACAGAAACAGCTCCTCTCTCACCTACGTTAGAAGATCCAGAGTGCCCAGAATCAATTTGAATACACTGTACAATCAGATGTCAATAAACTTGACTTGAGATGCTCCATGAAAGGTATCTCGCCCCATTCGATCACTGCGTGGGACGGGAACTGCTCTGATCAAGACAGGAAGAAACCACAGAGAGTTGTGAACACAGCTCAGACCACCACACAAACCAGCCTGCCCTCCGTCGAGTCCGTCTACACCTTTCCACTGCCTCAAGAAAGCTATCAACATATCAAATTGTCACCTTTATTTATCGTTCATACCATGCTCACACGGTAAGACAAGATAGCATTTCTCCAGGACCAAGGAGCATATTTACACAAGAAAGCAGTTAACAAATTAAAATATTAAGTCATAGGTACTGAAAGTCCACGGTGCATTATCCATGTCTGTACTGGGAGTTCAGGAGCCTGATAGCTTGGGGGGAAAGCTGTTTCCCACTCTGGACGTAAGCGCCCGAGTGCTTCGGTACCTCCTGCCAGATGGCAGAAGGGAGAACAGTTCACATATGGGATGTGTAGAGGCTTTCTCAATGCTTTCCACCTGCATCGAGTGCAGTAGATGTATTTCGTTGCACAGGAAGCTCTCGATACATCCTCTGTAGTATGTAGTGAGGATGGAGGGTGGGAGATGAACTTTCCTCAGCCTTTGCAGGAAGTAGAGGCGCTGCTGGGCTTTCTTGGCTTTGGAGCTGTTGTTAAGAGGCCAGGGGAGATTCTCCGCCAAGTGCACCCCTTAATGCTCTTGACGACCTCAACGGTAGAACCATCAATGGCCAGGGGAGTGTGATCTCCCCTGGCCTTCCTAAAGTCGACAACTATCTCTTTTGGTTTTTTTTTAAAAAGAAAATTATTTTAACACTAAGAAAGATTTTTAACAATATGAACTTTTTTTTAAAAAAATGCAAGGGCACATCCCACTCACTTCTCCCACTGGGCAGAAGATACACGGGTTTAAAACACCGACCTCCAGATTCAAGGACAGTTTATTCCCTGCTTAGATCGGACTCAAATGGACCTCACATTAGTAAAAGATGATGCCCTTGCACTGTTTAACTCATGAGCAGCAATGTCTTGCAACACTATACCCCGCAGTCTTTAGGCCCCTTCATGCCAAGCCTCCACCTGGAGACCAGCTACAAGCGCGGAGGGACAACACCAAATTTACATTTCATGGAGCCACCCTAAAGGCTGCTCCAGCATCGCATTCACGTCGAGCAGCGCCCCATAGCGCCCTCCGGATCCGATGGAGGCGGAGCACCTGGTGCCGTAGCGCCACCTGTCATAAATACGCGGCAGAGTAATGGCCGTCTTCCCTACCAATAATCCACCACGCAGCTGGAACCGCTCTGTTTCCCAGAACAGAACCCGTTTTGAGCCGCAGAGTGCGGCCCCGATGGCCGAAGCGGTCAACCGGGCCTGTCACAGCCCACACTGGCCACCCCCTGACAGCCCCTGCCTTGAGGGGGGTCACGGAGGGAGAGGGGGGAGTGAGGAGATGGGTCGCCGGTTGACGGCGTCATCAACCCATCCCCTAACCAGCAGCTTGCAGCGGCTGTACATTCACGCAGCACTCTGCCGATTATCCTTCCTCGAGAGGGATCACAGTCGGTGCCTCAGAGCCAGCTACAGTGCGTTCAAGAAGGCAAGTCTCCCGACACAAGGATGGAGAATCTCTGCCTTTACAGTCGGGCTTTTTCTTTGCAAGGAAGGGCCCTTTGGCTTCCTATAACACCACACCTGCAACTTTTGTATTGTTGCGTAACTAGATTAGTTGGGAAGGTGGGCCAATGAACGTAAATGGAATTGAACTCCGACAAGTGTGAAGTGTTGCACTTTGGCGAGTCCAACCAGAGAAGGCCCTTTACACAATGAATGGTTTGGCCCTGGAGAGTTTTGTAGAACAGAGATATCTAGCGTTAAAGGTGAAAGTGGTAAGTGATAAGGGGGCGCACCACACTGGCCTTCATTGTGTGCGGTTCAGCGTGCAAACTTTCAGATCTTATGATTCAGCTGGCCTTGGAGTACATTGTGCAGTTGTGGGCATCCAGCTATGGGAAGAACATCAATAAATTGGAGGGGGTGCAATGAAAATTCACCGGGAAGTTAAGACCATGAGGCACAGGAGCAGAAATCAGCTGCTCAGCCCTGTCAAGGTTAAAACCTTGTATCTTTAGATTCCAAGTTAATTTTGTGCCTGTCTCTTTAAGAGAACTATTGTTTGCAGTGTTACCATGGTGACTATGATGTAATATATATCGCCCAAGTTAACCGCTTGCTCTCATTCTACAAGATATGAAGGAAGTGTGAGCATGAGAAAGTTTTCTTTAAATTTTTGTATCTCTTTAAAATTTTGTAACTTTATGTATATCTTTGTGTTTTTATACCAGTCTTTAGCAATCGCTTTTGTTCAGACAACTTTTCAGTAATTACACTAAAGGAGTATCTTGATATCACCATTATTCACCGTTACGAAAGTCTTGTTGCGAAGCTATGCAAAATGTTTATCTATTCTATCAACGAATTAAAACTACAAAGAATCTGCCACAGAGTTTGATTTATTGGATTAAAGTGATCGAAATTTGGGATATCTCAGCTAACGCTTCGGAAGATGATACTTTAAAATTAGGATATATTAGAATAAGGAAAGTCTATAAGCCCATCCACTCTGCCCCACTATTTAATCATGAGCGGATCCATTTTCCCACTCAGCCCCACTGGCCGGCCTTCTCCCCATAACCTTTGATGCCCCTGGCTAATCAAGAACCTGCCAAACTCTCCCTTAAATCCACCCAATAACCTGGCCTCCACAACCACCTGTGGCAACAAATTCCACCCTCTGGCTGTAGAAGTTCCTCCACATATCTGTCCTAAGTGGACGCCCTACAATCCTCAATTTGTGCCCCCTTGTTCTCGGCTCTCTTGGGTAGGGGGGTTGGCTGTGTTGAGGACACTAGGAGGGAGCAGAAAGATTTGGACAAGTTAGGCGTGTGGGCCAAGATGTGGCAGATGCAATACAATGTGGATAAATGTGAGGTTATCCACTTTGGAGATAAGAACAGGAAAGATGATTATTATATAAATGGTATCTGTTTAGGAAAAGGGGAAATGCAGAGAGACTTGGGTGTTGCTGTGCATCAGTCATTGAAAGTGGGCGTGCAGGTGTGGCAGGCGGTGAGGAAGGCGAATGGTATGTTGGCGTTCATAGCGAGAGGATTTGAGTACAGGAGTACAGACAGAGATCCTGCTACAACTGTACAGGACCTTGGTGAGACCACATCTGGAGTAATGCATGCAGTTTTGGTTGCCTTATCTGAGGAAGGACATCCTCACCATGGAGGGGGTGCAGAGAAGATTCACTAGAATAATACCAGGGATGGAAGGACTCGCATATGAAGAAAGGTTGGATAGACTAGGCTTGTATTCTCTGGAATTTAGAAGATTGAGGGAGGGATCTTATAGAAACATAAAATTCATAAGGGTTTAGGCAAACTAGACGCAGGAAGATTGTTTCCAATGTTGGGAAAAATGAGAACCAGGGGTCACATTTTAAGGATAAGGGGGAAATTTTTTTAGGACTGAGATGAGGAAATATTCCTTCTCTCAGAGGGTGGTAGATCTGTGGAATTATTTGCCACAGGAAGTAGTTGAAGCCAGTTCCTTGTCAATATTTAATAGGTTAGATATGGCCCTTGTGGCTAAGGGGATCAAGGGGTATGGGGAGAAGGCAAGAACCGGGTACTGATCAGCCATGATCATATTGAATTGCAGTGTAGGCATGAAGGGCCAAATGGCCTACACCTGCACCTATTTCTCTATGTTCTTCTAATCATTTAATCCTATGAGGATTTTGCAGACTTTCTCAAATCACTCCTTAATTCCAACCCCCCTACCCACCAAACCCACCCCCCTCCCCACAGAGGAAACTATTCAGATCCATTGGACCAGATCTAGCCTTGATTTCCACCCATAATCTCAGCTGAGCCGAACTGCCTTGGCCCACAATTGGACAGTGAACTCTCACCGATCACTGTGCCTCAGGCAGGTTCTGCCACAGTAACAAGTGGATTTTGTCAGAGCTGAGAGTACTCCAAATATTTTACACAAATTATAATTGTTTAAAGTAAAACAACTGGAAAATGTAAAGTTAATTAAAATGGGTTAAAATCAATAAATGCAGAAAATCAAAAAACGACCCTCAAGTCATTGGAGTAGAATTAGGCCATTCAGCCCATCGAGTCTTCCCTGACATTTTATCATGAGCTCATCCACTTTCCCACTCAGCCCCATTCTCCGGCCCCTCTCCACAACCTTTGGTGCCCTGGCTAATTAATTTCTGCCTTAAAATACTCCCAATGACCTGATCTAATTGGGAGGGAAGAAAACCAGGAATAGTTCATTTGCAGGAAAGCTGAAGGAAAGGGTTCAAACAAATGGCCACTCTGCCCCTTGAGCCAGTTCCACAGTTGACCTGCAGGCTGGGAGAATTAACAACAACAACTTGCTTTTACAGTGGGTAAAATAAACTACCCCAGGTCACATCATGGGAGAAGTGATCAGACAAGGGGAAAGAATTCCACAGCATGGGACTGAGGCGATTGGAATCGAGGATGGCGCGCAGTTACGATGGCTCATGGGAACCAGGATTCAAGAGGGTGCTGGGGAAGGGGGCAAGGCGGCCACCCGAAGGGTCCTCGGGCACCGAAGGCTTCTGATAGTGTCGGAGGTTTGGATCTGGAGCTCTGGGTGTCGATGGATCGAACAGGAGCCTGTATGGCTGCGGGAGGCACTGGGGGTGCATCCACGGATACTCAGTGACTCTTTGCTTCTCTTTCGTACCGTAAGGGGCGCCAGGCAACACTAATGGCGACTCTTTGCCTTTCGGCAGGCAGAAGTATTATACAACAATAAAGGAATCTAGAATCGGCACTCACCTTCACATCTGTGGATCACAGAAGCAGATCTCACTTGGGTCTGGCCACTGCAACCTCTCAGCAGCCACATGTATCTCCATGAATCGCCCACCAATCTGAGAATCTCCCCCACCCTTATAGGTTATTAAAGCAAGCTGCCCACTTTTGTAAGAAAAAACACCACAAATGCTGGAGGAACTCGGCAGGTCACACAGCATCCATGGGAGGTAAAGATATAGTCGCCTGAGCCCTTCTTCAACATGTGAGTAAAAACCAGGCAGGCGCCTGAACAAAATAGCTGGGGGGGGGGTAAAAAAGGGGCAGGGGAGGAGCACAGGCCAACAGTTGCTAATTGGGCATGGAAAGGTGAGAATTGATCAGGAAGTGGAGGCTCTGTGCACGCAGAGCTGGAGGACAGGAGGAAGCCCTTTTTACTCAGGGATCCCGCAATAAAGAAGGCCCGTCATTAAGCCGCCTTTGCTTGTTTCCACCAAGCCAAACAACACCAGCATAATGCTGTCATTCTGCACACCATGCTGGCATTCCAGAAGCAAGAGAGGTGGGACTTGTGACGTAAAACATACACACGGCATCCTCCCCCATCCTTGTCCCAGCATGCCAACTCGCCCTTTTTAACACAGGTGTCGATTCGGCACTGTGACTACCTCTGCTGCTGGCTTAAAGGCCCCACCGCCCCCCCCCCATTCCGTGTTTGCACCTTTTACGCAGAAGGCATGGCGTAAAGTGGCTACGTAAAAGGGGCAGGAAAACCAGGATGAGAGTCTGCAGACACTGAGATTGATATAAAAATACAATGCTGGAGAAACTCAGCTGGTCAGTGTACTTTATATAGCAAAGATACACAGACATGCATCTGATGTTCGTTGGTCTTGCATCTTTATCTTTGCTGTATAAAGTACATGGTTTGACCTGCTGAGTTTCTCCAATGTTGTGTTTTTAACTTAGAGGAAAGGAGAGAATGGGATGGGGAACAAGACAGATGAGGCGAGCAGATTAGCAAGCTGGAGAAGTTGATATTAATGCCATCTGGTTGGTGGGTGCCCAGATGGAATGCGAGGCACCCTCCTCGGCCCACTCTCCGATTCCAGCTGCAACATCCAGAGCTACCGTCCCAGCAATTTGATGCAGTGCTAAAACTAGGAAAATAATAGGCCTTAGATTCAAGAAACAGCCGGAACTGTGAGTCAGTGCGAGTGGTTGTTAAATGCCTCGTGATGTGGTTTTGGTTGTCCAGTAATCTCTGCCACCACAGAGTAAAGATTTGCCAGCCTATAGCTTGTGCTTTCCTGGGAGTCGACGGGCATTGATGATGAGGGCCTCCTACGAATGCCAGATCTCCAATTACAGGAAGTCCATTTAATTAATGGTTCCTTCCCTGCAAATGCAAATCGGCAAAGGGCTCCAGTTATCTGCAACATTAGTGCGGTGGTTACTTTTAAAAAAATAATGTTGCAAAATGGTGATAATATTAATGTGAAGCTGTCACAAAACACCAAATTCTGTGACTTGTTCATGACCACAAGTTCTGATTCCAAAGGATGGGGAGGGGAGAAGAAGCTGGGGGCAGGGATGGGCTATTGGACAGAAGGTGGAGAGGCAGAAGGTGGAAGGGAAGTTCAGAGAGAAAAGTAAGAACGGGAGTCAAGAGATGGAAATCGCTTTTATTAACCAATCCTGCTCGGACTTTCCTCTCTCATCTCCCAGTCTTCTCTCCCTCTCCCACCCTCTATCCAATACCCTAGCATCTCGTAGCTCCCTCCCCAACCCCCTCAGTTTATTCCAGCCTTTGATATGGTTCCTTCCTACTTTAGACTCAACAAAGGGTCTTGCCCCACAACGTTGGTCGACTGGTCATTTCTACCCACACATTGTTCTCCGATCCTCGGTGCAAAACACGCAGAAACAACACCAGACGTAACACACATACAGACAAGCAATACACATGCAGGACGAGTATTCAATTATCCAAATAACTATTGTTTCATGAATTTGTGAGTCTCAGCTGGTCAGTCCGAGCAGTTCCTTTGGTTGTTCAGCATTCTCACTGCCCATGAGAAGAAGCTGTTCCTCAACCTGGTGGGGCTGGCTCTATTCCTCCAGTATCTCTTCCTCAAGAGATGAAAGATGCTGGGTGGAAGGGGTCCTCAATGATTTTGCATCGGTAGATCCCATCGATTGGGGGGGTTGGGTGGAGGGAGACTGCAGTGATTCTCTTTGCCACTCTTATACTCCTAATGTACTGACCAAACCAAACTGATGAAACAGCGTTCTCTGGTCCTTGATGCAAAACACACAGACACACAACCAGATAGTGCACATACAGACACATCTTATGGATGCTGAGTGACCTGCTGAGTTTCTCCAGCATGTTTGTATATTGCACTCGACCCCAGTATCTGAAGATATTCCACAATGATCTGGTTGGGGGGCTGGGGGGGGTTTCAGGAAGGAATTCTGAATTTTCGAGCTTGGGGTGACAAAGGCACCAAACTCCACGCAGGCAGCGGGCGACTTGTGGATGAGGAACCCCCGCGGGTAGGTATGCGGTCGTCAAATGAATTTACTGTCTGAAACTGATTTTGAGAAATATGTGCTCTCATTTCCAAAAAAGGGTTATATATCAGGTTTGTCTCCTATTTTGTTGGAAAGTGAAAGTAAAATAGATTGGGATAAAGATAAAATGAAATGGGAAAAAGATTTAAGTTTAACAATAACTGAAGAAGATTGGTCTGAAATCTGCCGTAGTAGTGTTTGAAAATTGATTAATGCTAGATTGGGGATGATTAATTATAGGAACCCCCGCGGGCTGTCAGAGACTGACTCGTGAGCACCAGGTATCGGAACCAGGATTTGAGAGGGCGCTTGAGGGCAAGAAGGGCTCCCGAAGGGCTTCAGGAGCTTAAGGCTTCCTCATCACATTGGAGGTTGGTATCTGGATTTGAGTGGCCGACAGTATGAACTAAACTGGAGTCCGCGTGGCTGAAGAGGCTGCAGGGGCACTGGAGGCAAATCCATGGACACTCGGTGACTCTAAAGGGGCTTTTTCTCTGACTGTCCGGGTAACGCTGATGGCAAATCTTTGTCTGCTTTACGAAAGACGACGTAACACTACATTTATATTTTATTGCATTACAATAAATAGTATTTGATTTGATAATTGGGAAAGGGATTAGAGCCAATTAAGCACATCTAGAGCAGTGGTGGGGGTAAATGGAGACCTTAGCTACAAGTCCCAGGTTCAATCCCTTCTTCCGGTCAGAAGGTTGCACCTCCTCCCCGTGTCTCCTTGGGTTTCCTCCAAGTGCTCTGGTTTCCTCCCACGTCCCAAAGATATACGAGTTCCCAGGATGTTTCCGGAACTTCAGGAACTGGGTTGCAGGGAAAAGGTTAAACAGGTTAGGACTTTATTCTCTGGAGCGTAGAAGAACCAGGGAAAACTCGATAGAGGTTTACAAAATTATGAGGAATAAGGGCAGCCTAAAAATCCAAGTCGACTTTGTCCACTGAGGGTCAGTGAGATACAAATCAGAGGACATGGGTTTGGGCTGAAAGGGGAAAAGTTTAGGGGGAACTTCTCTATGCAGAGAGGAGTGGGAGCTGAAGTGGTGAATGCGGGCTCAATTTTGACATTAAAGAAGAATTTGGACAGATACATGGATGGGAGAGGTATGGAGGGCAATGGACTGGGTTCAGGTCAGTGGGACGAGGCAGAAAATTAGTTCGGTACAGACTAGAAGGGCCGAAGTACCTGCTTCTGTGCCACAATTTTTGAAGGTTCTAGGATAGAAGACTTGCGAAAGTAATTCAGACCACCATCCCTTCCTTCGGCTTTGCCTCTACTTCCTGACGTCTCGCAGAAGTTGCTGATATGTGCTGGCCGGCACAGTTAGCGCCATGCTAATACAGTGCCGGCGACTTGGGTTCAAAGGTACCGCTGTCTGTAAGGGGCATGTACGTTCTCCCAGTGATCTGCCTGGGTTTTCCTCCAGGCATTCCGGTTACCTCCAACCCTACAAAAATGTAGGGGGTTGGTAGGTTAATAAAAGTGGCCAGCATGGGTTTCAATGGCCATAATCAGCTTCTACCACGCTGCATCATTAAAAAAAATAATAAAGGACCCATCCAACCCGGATCACTCTCTTCTGTCCCCTTCTATTAGCCAGAAGGTGCACTAGCTTGAAAACTAACTTCTAGATTCAAGGAGTTTCTGTCTTGCTGTTATCAAATTCTTGAATGGGCCCCTCATGGAGAAAAGTACAAGTTTTAGACTTACTGAGCATTATACCCCCCCTACATTGCTTTATTTGCGCTGCACAGTTAGTGTAGCGGTTAGTGTAATGCCGTTATTCTGCTAGCAATCGGGACCGCACTGTCTGTAAAGAGTTTGTACATTCTCTCCGTGTTTGCATGGGTTTTCCCCAGGGGTCCCGATTTCATCCCACCCTCCAAAACATACCAGGGGTGTAGATTAACTGAGCAGCACAGGCTTGTGGGCCAAAAGGCCCTGCTATCGTGCTATATGTCTAAATTTAATTTTTTTAAAATCTGTATTTAAATTTAAATTTATTGTACTTAAGAACAAGTTAACTACCTGGATAGCATGCAATACAAAGCTTTTCACTGTCCTCAGTACGCGTCACAATGAATTATGTGGAGAAAGCAGGTCAGCGCCTCTACTCCTTGAGGAGTTTGCAGAGGTTTGGTATTACGCCAGAAACCCTGGCAAACTTCTAACGGTGAAGTTTCCATGATTGTCACTTAATACTACTTTTAGAATGTAACATATATGAAATTCTTTAACTTTTGTCTACCGTAAGGAAGATAGCCACGTTGTCCAGCCCCCTCCCTCACAGAAATGAGATGGGTGGTGGGAAGTGGGCTGATTGGATGCATCATGGCTGGTATGGGGACACCAATACCCCTGAGCATCAAGCCCTGCAAAAGGTAATGGATACAGCCCAGGATATCACCGGCAAAACCCTCCCCACTATCGGGAACATCCACAGGGAACGCTGCCACTGGATATCAGCACCGATCATCAAGGACCCCCACCACCCAGCACGTGCTCTGTTCTCAATGCTGCCATCAGGAACGAGGTGTTGGTGCCACAAGACTCGCCCCACCAGGTTCAGCTGCTCCCCCCCACCATCAGACTCCTCAATGATAAACTCATTCAGACTCATTCAAGGACTTATACTTCTCACATTATTTATTATTGAATATTTATTTTCTGTATTACAGTTTGTTTATATTATTTCTTAGCTTAATTTCCCTCTTTTCTTGAGAATATTTTCTTGACTACAGTTTTTTAAACTACCAATAAGTAGAAATTCTGCCTAGCCTACAGGAAAAAGAATCTCAGGGTTGTATGTGATGTCATGTATGAACTCTGACAAAAGATCTGAACTTTACAACCATAGCAAAGCAACATGTGGGCATTGCCTTCACCGTGTCCAGTGAATAAGTCTGATTGGATCGCACTGAATGCTAGCATAGACTCAATGGGCCAAATCATCTTCCGCACAGAGCAGATACATGGGACAATGGTACCTCCACCCATTTCCAGAACCAAATGGTACGTGGGAGCAAGAGTTTGGAGACAGAGCCTGATGAACATTCAGGCCTAAAGCATTGTCCATCCACTTGCTCTCACTCATGTTCCTTCACCTCAAGCACAGGGTAATGCTCCAGGGGAACATTTCTCTGCTGAACCAATGAGGCAAAGTCCTCAAATGACCTCACCATGTCCTCCTCCTTCTGGCCGAGTTCTGACACATCCTCATTCAGTTCATTGTTACCCAGCCCTTCTGCGCTGCAGGCCAGAGCTAAGGGTGATAGACTCACCAAATGGCCAAGTTCTGGGACTTCAGGAAGCAAAGTAAAGAGCCCTGCCATCACTCTCTGGGGAAATAACAGAACATCGCCCGCAAACCCATCGCAAGTCAGGCCGAGGTAGTTAAATGCTTAAAATGCCAATAGCACCATGTGTACATGGAGTCTGAGAGGTTGCAGCCCCTCTTTGCCTGCCGGAAGGGGCTGCTCCTCAAGTTCTGGCTGCACTTCAGCCCCCTCACTCCTGATGTACTGTCGAGGGAGAGAGGGGTGGGGGTTGGCCATTTGGAGGATCTCCTGGTCGGATTGTTGCTGCACCTAGCTAACTTGGCTGTTCACGGGTTGAGTCGAGAGTTCTGGGTGAACCCCTCTTTCAGGGTATTGTGTTGTTAGGGCAGGAACACGCGGTCCCCAGGGGGATGGTGGCAGAGTTCCGGGAAAAATGTGCCCCCCCCCCCCCCCAGGAGATCGAGTGCATGGTAAATAGTAACAATGAGATTTTAATTCGAAAATGTTAACACTATTTAACAAAGGGGTGGCACTGATTCACCGCATCTCATGGATTTCCAAAAATGTAAATAGTGTAGCAAGATGCAGTTCTGTTCATAATTTGTTTTTTTGTCGTTTGAATAAACTTTTGTTAAAATAAAATTGCCAATAATCTGGTTAAAAAAAAAACCCACACTATGCTGGAGAAACTCAGCAGGTCAAACCGTGCCAAGTAGTCCTCAACTTACGACCATACTCCGTTCTGATGCATCTTGAATAGACGCAAGTTCGCGGCATCCGCTTTATTGTTTGTCAAATACATCAAGGCCAGCTCTCGCAAGAGGTTGGCCACCCCTGCCATAGACACCTTTCGCCATAGATAGGCCCTGATTTTCACCCCAAAAGTGTAAATTTTATATTTTTTCTTTAAATTTCAGCCATATGTACAGATGGCCGTTAAGTTGCATAGGTTGTAAGTTGGGGTCTACCTGTACTTTACATAAGTAAAGCTAATAATATAGAACCAATGTTTTGGGCTGGAGCCCTTCATCAAGGAATGGAAAAATGTTGGCAGGCATCCAAACAAAAGAGTAGGTGTGAGGAAATGTGGTTGCAAAGACAGGAGGTGATAGGTGGATACAGGAGGGAGGGGACAGCAGGGACCGAGGGGATTGGGGATGGCTGGGTGAATAGAGGGGGAAGGGGGTGGAGAGCGAAGGGAAAAAAGATATGGGGAAGGAAGTGGAGAGTAGGCTAGCAGAAACGGGAGATGTCGATCTTAATGCCATCCGGTTGGAGAGGGCCCAGGCAGAAAATCAAGTGTGGCTCCTCCAGTCTTGGTGGGACAGTGCACAAGGCTGTGGACAGACATGAGAGCATGGGAGTGGGATGCAGAATTGAAATGGTTGGCCATGGGAGGTCCCGGTCACTGGTGCGGACAGAGCGAAGGTGCTCAGCGAAGCGATCTCCAAGTCTGCATCCAGTCTTTCCGATGTAGGGAAGGCCACAAAGGGAGCACAGGATGCAGTAGGCAACTCCCGTGAATCCCACCACCAGAAACATCTCCCCCTCTCCTCCCCAGGAAATTCCCCCTTCCATGACTGCCTTGTCCACTCATCCCTCCCCCCTCCCCTCAGCACCTTTCTCTGTGACCACAGGAGGTGCCACACTTGTGCCCACACCTCCTTCCTCACCATAATCCAGGGCCCCAATCAGGCCATTCAAGTGAAGCAACACCAGGACTGATTTACTGCATCCGGTGCTCCCTTTGTGGCCTTCTCCACATCTGGGAGATTGCTTCGCTGAGCACCTTCGCTCTGTCCACATCGGTGTCAGAGAAACCCCCCCCACTGGTGGCCAACCATTTTATTTCTACATCCCACTCCCTTACTCACATGCCTGTCTATGGCCTCGTGCACTATCCCACCAGGACCAACTGCAAATTGGAGGAACCACACCCGATTTCCCGTCTGGGCCCTCTCCAGCCAGATCGACTTTTCCGGTTTATGTTAACTTGCTCTCCTCTGCCCCAATCACACCCCTCCCAGCCCCCCCCCCCTCCAGATCTCCTCTCCCCCACCTCCCCTTGATCCCCTCCCTCCCTTTTCCATCTATCACCTCCTGCCTTTGCGACGGCACCTTCCCCCTCCCCCGACTCTTTTGCTGGGACACCTGCCAACATTTTCTCACACTTTGATGAAGGGCTCAAGCCCGAAACGTCAGTAATGTATTTTTTATCTTTGCTAGATAAAGGACACAGTTTGACCTGCTGAGTTTCTCCACTGTTGTGTTTGGAACTTCAACTACAGTCTCTGCAGACTTTGGTGTTTTACTTCTAACCTTCTTCCCTTGGCTTTTTCAGGTGCATTCTTCATTAAGAATGCGCCTGAAGAAGCAGAAGCGGCCCTTTAAATTGCCGTTCGGGTGGCAGCGTTGAAAGCGCCACGCTGGCCACCTGAAGGACACGGCTGCCCAGGATGCGGCTCTGAGCCCACTCCGGCTCCTGCCCAGCGTCAGCTGGGATCAGCGGCCTGACCCTTCAACACCCGCTTTCAGCCAGCTGCATTCAGGTGGCTGGGGGAGCCACTGAGCTGAGCATCCCTCTCGGAGGAGCTCGCCTCGAGAGCGCCTCCTGCACCTTCAGGTGGCCTGAAAACAGCCGCGTATCGCCTAAACATGCGGCGAAACAATTGGCCACCTGGAAGTGCCTTCGGTCCACGATACCACCCATCTGCAATCTGCTAATCACGCCGCCTACATTATGGGTTGATGGCCCCCTCCCCAATTTGTGATCCAGTCCTCTGGATTTTTTTTAAGCCAAATCACAGCACAAACAGGGGGGCATTCCCCGACAGTGCAATCTAGTGGGCTTGTGCATGGAAATCAACAATGGAAAGAAAGGCACTGGAGATTAAAATGATCTCACCCTGTTCTGCAAAGACGGATTCACTTGCTTCCCCCCCCCCCCCCCATGACAAGGGAAAATTGACACAAAGTCTCCGCCGTGTATATACCTTTAAATACGACAAACACACATCAACACACAAGGTCTTTCCCAGTCCTACTGCCTCGACTCTGTTAAAAACACATCTCGCCAGAACAACGTGGGTCGAGCCCCACCCAGGACCAAGACTTCAAAAGGATCCCACCCAGGACCAAGACTTCAAAAGGATCCCACCTGCCAGGGATGTGCAGGGTCTCAACCTCCAGCTGCCAGATTTGTTACTTTCGATTCCAGGAGCCACACAGTATCAAAATGTATCCGATTGTATCCCCTTAATGCCAAGTGCAACACTCACCTTTCCCGCCTGGAGAGAAGCTCGGAGGAGCCCCCCCCCCTCCCTCCCTCCACTAAACGGGGTCAGCACTAGCTGATCAATTTCACTTCTGTTAATTTCACCCACTGATACTTTTCTCCCGCCTGTGGGAGGAGGAAGCCACGATGCGCATGCGTGCTGAGTGCAAACAAAAATTAAACCCCCCCCCCCCTCTTTGATGCAGCCTGGGAGATGTCGTTTATTATTGGTGGTGTCTTGGGGGGGGGCTTAGTGGAGAAATGACTGCACCGTTTGAATCCTGTGATGTCCCCTTGAAGGGTTGTAATTCATGGGCTTAATTAAAGCTGTAATGAAAAGGTCTGCAGTTCTAATAAGGGGAGACCACTAGACTGTCGAAAGAAAACGTCTGGCTTCATATGAATGCAGGACTCGCCAGATCACAAGATACTGGAGCAGAATCCAGTCTGCTCGGCCATTCCAATCGCCCTCCCACTCAGCCCCACACTTTCTCCTCCGTGCCCTGACTAATTAAATGGGGGGGGGGGGGGGAGCGTTCAGTTCGTGTAGCAGGTCAGTGCGACGCTGTTACAGCGACAAAGGTTCGAATTCGGTGCTGTCTGTAAGGAGTCTCCCTGTGTCTGCGTGGGTTTTCCTCCGGGGGGGGGGGGTGGCTCTAGTTTCCACCCACTGTTCAAAAATGTATGGGGTGGGTGTGTTACAGGTCAG
Source organism: Narcine bancroftii (assembly GCF_036971445.1). NCBI lineage: Eukaryota > Metazoa > Chordata > Chondrichthyes > Torpediniformes > Narcinidae > Narcine > Narcine bancroftii. The sequence continues at coordinate 207,421,710 of NC_091475.1, forward strand.
TTGGGTGTAATTGGTGGCACGGGCTCATTCGAGGGTCTGTCACTGTCCCAACATATCTACATACCTGTGAATCTCTGCCTCAAATACACACAATGTCCTCAATTCCAGAGCCGCCTGTGGCAACAAGTTCCACAGACTCATGATCCTTTGACTGAAGAAAAATTTCCACATCTCTGGTTTAAACTGATGCCTTTTTATTAAATCCTGAAGTTGTGCCCTCTTGTCTGAGACTCCCCTACTGTGGGAAACATCCTTGCCACGTCAACTGTGTTCAGGCCTTTCAGCATTCAAAATTCTTCTCTGAAGCTCCCCCCTCATCCTTTTGTACTCCAACAAATACAGTCCAAGAGCCGACAATTGTTCCTCCTATGTTAGCCATGGCTGGGAGAAAGTGGAGGGATTCAGTGAGTTGGCAGTGTCTGTGGTGAGAAATTGGTCATGAGAAAAGGCCTGTCCTCTCACCACCCTATCCCTCTTGCCCTTCTCTTTGTCCCCTTCTCTTCCATCCCCTCTCTACTGCATCCCCCTTTCCCCCTCCCCGTTCCTCTTCCTCTCCACCCCCCCCTTGACTGTCCATCAAATTGGTGACGTTGGAGACGTCATGTCACTGTGAAACAGTTCATGGAGGCAATGGGGGTGGGGGGAGGCAGCAAGTTTGGTGAAGACTAGAACAAACAAAAGAAACTGCCATTAATATCCAGCAAGACTGAGAATATTGAAATAAAATTGAAAGAACATAGTGTAGTGAGCATGCTAACCAAGTGAAAGAACAAGGTCCAGCAGTTGATCGGCTTGTCGGAATTTGTGAGCTTAATTTTGACCAGCGCACTGCCGTTTAAGGCATTTGAAGCTCCCATCCCTGAGTGCCATCATGATGTTAGCGTGCTACCTGCGCTTGCAGGCCCCGAGCTTCTACCAGAAAAGAAGGCCGTGAGACGTCATCTTTGATGTGTCTGCTCCGATGTTGCGCGCGTAACACATGGAACTGGTTCACCTGGCCATCAAGTACGTGCATCGCCACAGTAGGATAAATGTAAATGGACAATTGATGCAGTGAAACGCAGAGTCTGCAGACAGTGCGATCGTAATAAAAACACACACAGTAAATGCTGGAGGAACTCAGGCAGTTTCATTGCATCCATAAGAGGCAAACATATATCACTGACATTTCTTTCTACATTGGAGAGACTGGACGCAGACTGGGAGATCACTTTGTGGAGCACCCCCGGCTCTGTCCGCTGCAATAGCATGGCTCTCCCAGTGGCCACCCATTTCAGTTCCCTTCCTGACATGTCTGCCCATGGTCTCATGCACTGCCAGACTGAGATAACCCATAAATTGGAGGAACACCACCCCATATTCTATCTGGCCACTCTCTCACCAAATGGCATTAACATCGATTTCTCCAGTTTCTGTTAAACCACCACCCAGTCCAACCCAGTTTTTATAGAGGCATCTGTCTGTCATTTGCTTATACCTTGAAGCGTCAGTAATATATCTTCACCTCCGATGGATGTTGAGAGACTGGCCAAGTTCCTCCAGCATTTACTGGACGTCAACAGATGCAGAGTGTTGTGTCCATTTCTAACTCTATTGTCCAGTGAGGGAAGCCCTGATAGTATCAAGGGCTGATTAGCCTGCAACTGTTGAATACAAATCCTGCATTAATATGATTAACCCTTAAGTGTATGAATGGAGCTTCACAGCAATTTCTCAGTGTGAAAAAAACCGGATAACAAATTCCAGGCACACCTGCTCCCCAAAAACTTAGTACTGTATATAAATCCTTCCTGAGAATCAGCTGCTCTCTCTCTCTCTCTCTCTCTCTTTCTCTTCCCTCTTCCCCACCCCCCACCCCCCCCCCCCCCCCCCCACCTCCTGTTGCAATGAAACAGCCTAAACACACCAGCAGGTTAAGCTGCATCAGTGGAGAAAAAAAGAATAACAGCTCATTTTCAGAATCAGGATTTATTGTCATGAACAAGTTAGGAAATTTGGTGTTTTGTGGTAGCGTCACAGTGTAAACGTTCATAACCATGTTACAACATTTTTATATTAAAAAAAATACTGCACGAAAAGTAAGGCAGTATCTTTGGTTCATTGATCATTCAGGAATCTGATGGCAGTGGGGAAGAAGCTGTCCTTGTGCCGCTGGGTGCTCGGCTTTAGGGTCCTGTATCTTGGCATGGCCTGGGTGGTGGGGGTCTTTGAGGATAGAGGCTGCTTTTTTTAAGATACCACCTCGTAGATGTCCTCGATAGAGTGAAGACTGGTGCCTGTGATGGCACAGGTTGAGTTAACAACCCTCTGGGGTTTTTTTTGTTATGTCCTGAGTGTTGGGGCCTCCGTACCAGGCAGTGATGCAAGCAGCCAGAATGCTTTCCATGATACACCTATAGAAGTTTATGAGAGTCTTCGGTCACACACCGTACCCCTGACTTCCTCTTGAAGTCCACAATCATCTCCTTGGTTTTGCTGATGTTGAGTGCAAGGTTGTTATCGTTGCCCATTCAACGAGCTGATCTCTCTCCCTCCTGTACACTGTTTGTGATTCTGCCGACAACTGCGGTGCCATCGGCAAAGTTGTAGAGAGCATTGGAATTGTGCCTGGCCACAGAGTTCATGGCTGCATGGCAAGTAGGGCAGTGAGATGAGCACGCATCCTTGGGGTGCGCCTGTGTTGATAATCGATGAGGAGGAGACGTTGTTTCCAATTCATACTGACTGTTTATTTAATAGTCCGCTTTAATTATTACCAAAGGGATCATAATGAGCAGAAGTAGGCCATTCGGCCCACCAAGTCCCCTCTGCTATTCCATCATGAGCTGATCCATTCTCCCACTCAGCCCCAATCCCCTGCCTTCTCCATGTAACCCTTGATGCCCCAACTATTCAGATACCCATCAATCTCTGCTTAAATACACCCAACGACCTGCCCTCCACAGCTGCCCAGGGTGGCAGCAAATTCCAGAGGTTCACCATCCTCTGGCTGAAGAAATTCCTCTGCATCTCTGTTTTAAATGGACGCCCGTCAATCCTGAAGGTTGTGCAAGTGTGTCCAGCCACTGTGTGTTACTGTGACAATGTTACCACCAGGGGAGGCAGAGCACAGCTACAACCCTTCAACTGGTTACAAAAATGTGACAATACTCATGGCCCCTGGAACTACAGTATCAACATCACTGATAACGAGGAGTCTTCTTGTAACCAGCGTTCCACTGAAGAGGTGACTCAGAAGACGGAAGAGCAAGGGTGGGAAATTGGGGGAGGGCGAGAAAAGGACTGGACTATTAAAGCAAAGAACTTTCCTGAACATATACACATTACAATACACGCCCGCTTAGAACTAGAAGGGGGTTAAGTTAAAAGTAATAAGTTAAAGTTTGATCCTGTTTTTATGTTTCAAGATCATTAAAAGCATCTTTTGTTTCAGTAATCATTTGACTTGGTGAATTTCTATTGCTGCTGCGGTTTGCAGTCCTCTGGGCCTGTAACACCAGCATTAAACATGAGAACAAGAAGAGTTCAAATAAACAGATATTAGTTTCTGCAGTTGCTTGTATTTTTTTCAAATCTGGATTAGGTGGGGTTAATGGAGCAGTTTCAAAACTACACTTTATTCAGGACACGTCGTCGTTCTCTACGTTCATTGTTCCACGGTTGAATCTATTGTTTTACAATGCAGCAACCCCACACATGCTTCCTCTCTCACAATGCAGCCGTGAAGCATTTGAGAGGCTGTTGCAGGAGTCCCAGCCCTTCCGCGTCCAGTAATGGCAGGGCCCCAGACTCTGGTTCTTCCCCACTGAAGGGGCTGCACTGAGCTTCCTGACACTGTTGGCATGTATCCCATACCCACCCCCCCCCCCTCCCACAGCCAGACACATTTTCTTGCAGATGTCTCCCCCCTCCCCCACACCCCAGCCCAACAAGATTCCGACAGATGAAACTGAGCCCTTTGCTGTATTGATGCAGCACTGTGTGTTCCACCTCAGGACTGTTGAAGCAGACAAGGGGAATCTCACTCACCCCCACTCCCCCCCTCAACATCCCCCCCCCCCCCCCCCCTTTCCCCTGTCTCCTCTGGAGGTCTGCAACTAGCTTCTTGGTTTGGCTGAAGTTGATTTAATTTAAATGTAGACAGACAGTGTGGTAACAACCCCCATGTGCCACCCAAATCCCCCAATTAACCTACAATCCCTATATGTTTTTGAGGGTGGAAGGAAATGGAAATAGGTGGCAGGGTTAGCGTATTACAGAGCTGTCTGTAAGGAGTTTGTACCCATGTCTGCGTGGGTTCTCCTCCTCGGGCTACAGTTTCCTCCCACTCTCCAAAACATGTGGGGGTGGAGTTGTAGGTTAATTTGGGTGTAACTGGGCAGAGCAGGTTTAAATGGCTGGAACCAGCTTCTACCACACTGTAAATAAATAAAAACTTAAACCCATAGGGAGAACGTACAGACAGTGCTGGATTCAAAACTGGGAGTCTGGTGCTGTTATAGCTGACCACCACGCTAACTGTGCTGGTCTACATTAACTGTTGCTGCCCTTGAGGGGGTGGTTGTCTGGCAATGAGTCCCCCAATTTCCTTTTGGCACCAGGACTCGGTGTTGTTAGATAACCTGCCCACAACAGTGACTGCATATTGACTTGCCCCAGTGTTTGTGAGTCTACAGTGGGGGGGGGGGGAGGGGTACTGAATACACACCCCGCACCCCCAAGTACTGAGGTTCACCGCGGAGTTGGTGCTGCCTTCAATCCTCACTTTTGGCGGACTGGAGGACAGGAAGTCGGGGATCCAACTGGAGGCGGGGTGCCGAGGCCAAGGCCTCATTGTTTGGGGATGAGCAATAAACTCTTGGACACTAACTCATTAACTAAAGCCGCTGGGCCAGACTCAAGCTGCATTTAATAAAAAAGAGCCCTGGTTGTGATTTACAGTGAAGTCAGTTTAGTTAGAGCACAGAACAGATCGGTCCACGATGTTGTGCCGACCTATATAAACCCACTCAACAATCTAATCCTTCCCTACCTCCATTTTTCTTACATCTAAGAGTATTATGAATGTCCCTATCTCCTCCATCCCCACCCCCGGCAATGCATTCCAGGCACCCACTGCTCTCTGTGAGAAAGAATTGCCCCTGACATCTCTCCTAATCTTTCCTCCCCTCTCCTTGTACAGATTCCTGCCTGGGAAAAAGACGTCCACCCTGTCTATGCCCTTTATAATCTGGTAGACCTCCATTAAGTCACCTCTCATCTTTCTTTGTTCCAAAGTGAAAAGCCCCAGCTCTGTTAACCTTGCCTCATAAGACACGTTCTCGCCAATCCAGGCAACATCCTAATAATTCACCTCTGCTCCCTCTCCAAAGCTTCCACATCCTTCCTGTAATGAGGTGACCAGAACTTAACACAATACTCCAACATGACCTCGTGCTCTTGAACTCAATCCCCTGACTAATGATGCCCAGAATCCCAGAAGCCTTCTCAACTACTCTATTAACCTTGGACCCTAAGGACCCTCTGTTTTTCCACATTGTGAAGAATACTGCCATTAACCAAGATTCAAGCTTCCTATTTATTATCATACTAATAAAACAGTGTCCCATTACATGAAATTCCTTTTTGCCTGCTGCAAGGCAGACAGATTCTCTGTGGTGATGCAACCTCTACACTGGCTGCATTGCTACCGGCCTACTGCAGGGTACAACCACTGTACCTGCAGGTAAGCAATCTGGGAGGCTGGCTCCACCTGCCAGCTGTCAATCACCAGCCCGTATAAAGAGTCGAGCCAGCTCCTTCCTAAATCAGTCGGGCATGTGGAACCAGAGCCTACAGAGACCTGGTGTTCAACTTTAAGCTGATTAAACAGTCTTCTCGAGTTTTGTGTTTGTTTGCCACACCACAGCGGCAGATCAGTTTAAAATTTTGAGGACCATGGAGAGATTCCCCACCCTTGAGAGGCTGGACATCAACCCTCAGCACTCGGATGCTCCAGCATACTTTGAGATCTGGAAGCATGCGATCGAGGTGATCATCCACACTCAAGCGGAGGTCATCAGTACAAACCAGAAGAAGCTTATGGTCCTCTGCACCAAGCTGGACCCCTGTGCTTTCCAGGCCGTCAGAGGCTGCACAGACTTTGAACCTGCAACGGCCACCTTGGAAGGTATGTGCCGGCCCCCGACAAATAGTCTCTACGTCCGGTACCTGTTCAGTATCAGGATACAGCAGCCAGATGAGACAGTCAACGTTTATCTGGGGGCTTTGCAAGAGCTAGCATGCCCATACACCATTGAAGCTGGCATGACTGCTGGGTAAGTGGAGCGACTCCTCCGAGATGTATGTGTGCAGAGGGCTGCGGTCAAGGGCAACTCGATAGAGACTGTTGGAGGAGAACAAAGCTTCCCCCGTCAGGTTCATGGAAGTGCTCTGCTCCCTAGAAGCTACAGCTCACCATGTGGAGGCCTTCAATGCTTGCTTCCCCCACTCATCGGCCTGGCCGATGCCGACAATAGCAGTCGCTGAAGGGCCCCACAAGGAAGAGATGATCGCTGCCTCCGACACTAGCCACCGCTGTAAGTACTGTGGGTCCTCGTGTGGGTCAGACATGCGCTCCCTAAAGAACTTCCCCACAAGGAACACGCGCACTGCTCCCCATGCGGGAAGAAAGGCCACTTCACTAAAATCTGCCTCTCCAAACCCACTGGGAGTGCTGCAGCCCTTCGCGATCAGCCAGAAGCACCTCCCAATCCACTGGGCCCCTCCACGTGCAAGTGCTGGTCGACACCATTACCCTGCACATAACTTTCATCTGCACTGACGTCACTTCCGGCCCAGCCATCTTTCCACACTACCGCCTTGTGCTCACCACGGCCACCACCACCTTTCGCCACCCAACTTCCGCCCGTGCCGATGACATCGCTTCCAGCCGAATCTCCACCCACAATGGTGATGTCACTTCCAGCTGGGGCTGCCGGGCTGAGCCGACGCTGTGTGTGTCCCCTGGGTGCCACCATCATAGGGCCAGCTGACCCCCCCAGCCACAACTGACCCGAGCTGCACCGGCATGCTGACGAGACATCGTGGTCAACACGTGTGCGCACGGTACCGCGCACTCGTCGCACCCCACACTCCAAAGGCCACCCACTGGTTGCTGCTCGCCACAACCATTGGGGAGTAGCAACTCAGACCCCGAGGTGGTCCTAACATCCAACACACTGACGGAGAACATTCTCTACAGACTCGAGTGCTCAATGATTGGCATCGCTATCAACAGGAAGGTAACAAAATGCCTGTGTTCTGAGAACTTCGTGCACCCGAATATGGTCCAGTCAATGAAGTTCAGAGTGTACCCAGCAAACCTCCCCATCGCTTTTGCATCCCAGGACCACTTCATCACAGCACAGGGGTGCTGCTCAATGAACTTGACAGTGGGGAGGGGCGGGGGAGACATACCAGGGGTTCAGGTTCCTGGTCATGCCCTAGCTCTATGCCCCAGTTATCCTGGGACTAGATTTCTAGCGTCACCTCCACAGCCTCACTCTTGCCTTCGGTGGCCCACTCCCCCCATTCACAACACAAAGTCCAGCGCCCATTCCAAATCCACCTCCGTACTCTCCACCCTTCAGTTTCCCCCCATCCCTTTTCAAATACCTAACACCAGACTGAAAACCATTAGCGGCGAAAAGCAGGCGCTACTGTGCAGCCGACAGGGGCTTTATCAGGGCTGAGGTGAAACAACTCCTGGCAGAGGGAGTCATAGAACCCAGCGACAGTCCCAGGAAGATGATCTTCCTGTCCTCTGGTGCCCTGCTCCAGTCCTCTGTTTCCCTGCAGCCTCTCGCACTGCCATCTTGGGCACAGTCCCGCTGTGGTGATACAACCACTACACTGGGTGCACTCCTACCGGCCGACTGCAGCGGGCAATCACTCTACCTGCAGGTAGGCAACCTGAGAGGCTGGTCCCACCTGCCAACTGTCAATCACCAGCCCGTATAAAGACTCGTGCTGGCCCCTTTGGGAGTCAGTTGAGCTCGTGGAGCCAGGAAGGTGCAGAGACTTTGTGTGTACGAGTTTAAGCAGATTGAAGCCTGTTTGTACAGCCTACAAACTTTGCGTCTGAATTCTTCGCACGGCAGCGCTCACACCTGCGGTCGCTGGATTTCAACTAAAACCACCGTCGGCTCCCTCAACAGGCTCTTCAAAGCTCGTGCAGAGCCAACAGCGGTCGGCTGGACAGCTGGCCCCGATGGGAGGGCTGTACCTCCACTCCCTCACTCCCCGTGGGTCCGCACCAGCGACATTGCCGCCACGACTACCCCATGTACTCATGGGGCTATTTACTCTGCCTTCACGTTTGACCTTCTGTAATGCTTCACTTCATACTTTATAGATGAGCTAGTTACAGAATTCTCCTCCTGGAGGTGATCACAAGGGACGTCTCAAAAAACAAACAAACTGCTACGGAACTCAGTGGGTCAAACAGCACCTGTGGTGTAAAAGGGAAGGCTGGCATTTCAGGTCAGGACCCTGCTGGTGTCTCCATAATCTAGTTTTATTTTGAATAATGGGCAATTTCCTTTTCATCTCTGATTGTAGGGAAGGGATGAAAGGCCACGACTATTATAGGGAGAAGTCCTTTACATATTAGAGGGAGGCAGAGAGCAGAGGCAGGGCTGGCGTCTGTCAGCGATGCCTTCAGTCAGTACCCCATTGACATCCTGGTATGATTAGTAACTGCGCCAGAGACCAGGATTCGAATCTAGCACTCTCCGTACGGAGCTTGTACGTTCTCCCTGTGTCTGCATGGGTTTGCTGCGGATGTTCCGGTTTCCTCCCATGTACCGGGGGTTGTAGGTTAATTGGGGCATTTGGGCAGAATGGGCTCTTGGGCTGGAAGGGCCTGGTAACATCCTGTATGTCTAAATTTTAAAAATTTGTAACCCAGTACTATACAGGATGGGTTAGTCCACTTGAGAGGCCCCCCACCTGGAACTATTTGCCACCTGGTGCAAGTACTGGCAAAGAAATAGCCGATGCTGTTTAATCGGACAAGTGCGAGGTGTGGTTAAATGTAAGAGCAAATGAGTGTTGGAGTCCAAAGTAATTCAGCGTAATTGAGCCCCTGTCTCAACCACCCTCTCCCACATCCAGTTCCATAAATCCACCACCCGCTTGTAAAATAGTTGCCCCTCAGGTTCCTGTTAAATCCCATCCCCTCCCTCCCCCCTCACCTTAAACCCAGATCCTCTGGTTACCGATTCGCCTACTGTGGGCAAAAGATTCTCTTCATTCCCCCGATCCATTCCTCCCATGATTTCGTTTGACTCCTCAAAAATCTTCTCTGCACCCTCCGCAGCTTGACGACGTCTTTTCTCTAGCACGGTGACCAAAAGCGAACCCAAGACCCCAAGTGAGGCCTCCTCAATGTCTAATACGACTGCCACATGACCTTCCGAAGTCTGTACCCAATAACCTGACTGATGGAGGCCAGTGTGCTGAAAGCTTTTTTGATCCACCCCCGCCCGCCTCCACCCCCATCTACCTTTGATGCCACTTTCAAGGTACTATATACCTGGACTCCTCGATCTCCCTGCTCTGCGACACTCCCCAGATCCCTACCAGTCACTGTGCGGGCCTCACCATGTTAGACCTCCCAGTATGCATCACCTCACATTTCTCTGAATTAAATTCCATCAACCTTTCTCTGCCCTCATGCCAAACCGATCAAGACACCGCTGCAGCCTTGACAAACTACAATAGCAGACACCTTAGTGATGTAGATTACAAAGAACAATAGGGCCCAGCTCTGAACTTTGAAGCACTCCACCAGTTGCCGGTCTGTAGCCTGAGAAGCAGGCCTTCCACCATCACCCTCTACTTTCTTCCAAGAAGCCAATTTTCTATCCAATCTACTATCTCACCTTGGATCCTGTGCAATCCAACCTCCCAGAGCCAGCCGTGTGGAACCTTATCGAATGCTTTGCTGAAACCTATATATACATTGATGTACAGAGGGATATTTTGGTTCTAGTTCATTGTTCCTGAAATTAGCAACGCAAGAGGTTCAAATTCACTTGGTCCATCTCTGGCAGAAATGCACTGCAGATATTTTCTACAAACCTACCAACTCCCAGTTACCCCCGACTACAGCTTTTCCCACCCGGTCCCCTGTAAGAATTCTATGATTTCCTCTCAGTTCCCTCGCCTGCTCCCAGAATGAGGTCTTCCATTCCAGAACATCCAAGATGGCTTCAAAAAAAAACATGGCTCCCCGTCCACTGCCATCAACTCAGCCCTTTTGTGCACCTCCTCTATTTCCCACACATCTGCCCTGGGCCCCCCCTGCCCTGTTACAGAATGGATTTATAAAATGATGATGAAACATATCTTAAAAGGGGTACGATTGGGAGGTTGAGTTGCCAGATCACATTTCACAAACAAACATCTCAAGTGCCGTGCAGGGATGGACTTCGTGTCGCCAATTGGTTGAGACAATGGGAGTGTACTTGTGAGAGTAGGAGGTAGCAGGGGTTCTCAACCTTTTTCTTTCCACTCTCATCCACTTTAAATATTCCCTTTGCCATCGGTGCTCTGTGATTAGTAAGGGATTGCTTAAGGTGGGATGTGGGTGGAAAGAAAAAGGTTGAAACCCACTGTTTTCATTGACTCGTTATGTGCACGGTTTCAGGACTCAGGACAAAGGAAATGGAAATGGACCAACGATGATTTTTCTCCAGCAAAATATTTCAGTAACAATTGGGTGTAGAGCAGTGATTCTGAACCTTCTCTTCCCATGGACCTGCTGAGTTCCCTGAAGCAATTCTATTTCATTTAATGTGGGAGATAATTCAAGTTCATTTGTCATCCGATTGTATCAGTACAACATTCTCTGGTCCACGGTGCAGAACCGTGCAAACCCATGTGCAGACTTAACGCACATACAGACAAACAATACATATAGACAGAACATACATACATGTCTTATATGCATACTGTCTATTTAAAATGAATATCATTAATAGTCTTGGTTAGCTGGTTTAGCAGTTCAGCATTCTCACTGCCCATGGGAAGAAACTGTTCCTCAGCCTGCTGTTCTGGCAGAATGGTTCACGTAGCAGATAGTGCCACGCCCTTATAGCACCAGCAGTGGGGACTGGGGTTCAAATCCCACGCTTCCGTAAGGAGTTTGTACGTTCTACCCGTGTGTGCGTGGGTTTTCCTCAGGGGCTCCGGTTTCCTCCCACTGTTCCAAGTGTACCGAAGGTGTAGGTTAATTGGGTGTAAATTTGAGGGGGGGGGCACGGACATGGGAGCAAATGGCCATAACCGCGCTGTATGGCTAAATAAGTTTTTAAAATAAATAAATAATATGTCTGGATTTCTTTCCCGATGGGTGTAGTGGGATGGAAGGGGTCCTCGATGATTTTGCACGCTCTCTTCAGACAACGATCCCAGTGGATTGCGTCGATGTGGTGGAGGGAGAACCCGGTGATCCTCTCTGCCACTCTGGATTGGCCTTTGTTCCGAGGCTTTACAGCAACTGTACCACATTGTATTACAAGAAACAACATGATCACAGTATTGCAGTACTTTCAGTTACACACTACTTACAGGTTCAAATTAGAACATGGTCATCAACAGACAGAACACGCGTGCGAGCCCCTGTAGTGCCCACCAGCACAGGGGCCATCCTACCCAGGGATTCTGCCTGCTCCATATCCAGGGACACACAGGCATGGATGGAACCCTGGAAGAGGGACAGGCAGTCAGCCCAGGATGTCCACCTTGACCAGGCCCAGGGACAAACTGACCTGGAGATCCCACCCCAACCATCCACCCACCCCCCCCCCCATCCAGGGTCGGCGCCAAGGGAGGGATTAGTCCCCACAAACAAGGTATTATGACTCCCCCCATCACCTGCTCATGGCCATCACCCCCCCACCCAAAATGAGGTATTGTGACCACCACCCCCCCCCCCACCTCCTGCAGCACTAGCCACACTAGCTGCAATAGAGAGTCGTGACCACCACCTAGTGGCGCTGCTGGGCTCCTATTCAGAGGACACATTGCATGCCAATTAAGGCCGGGCTCGCCCCAAGCCATCAAAGTGGCTCACGATTGGCCCGTTCAAATTACCAGGTACTGGGCTCTAGGAAGCATGCCTGGACTTAGCCCTGTCCTTCACCTCATTGGCCCAGATGAATCACCTGGGCTGACCCCTGCCGAGCCCCTGCGCTAGGCTTTGAGCCATTGGTCACAGCAGCCAACGGGGCCCAGCCAGCCCCCTAGTGATGGGCCTCCCAATACTTGCAGTAGGTCATAAAGGACCACGCTTTCCTTTGCCCTGTCTCTCTTGACTCCTCATGGCCCATGAGTATTGGGTTGGGGTGAACCCCGAGGCCAGTTAATTAGAGCCGTGCCTGTACAGGTCGGGGGTTGGGGCACGTAGTGTAACCTTGATCTGATTGTTTGTGCAACTGCTAAGTTTTGTCAGTTTTCCCTCATTATCCGCAGTGTATATCCATCCCCTTGCAAACCATATGCTTTAATTTACTGTTTAGTTCCTGTTGTTTCCTCTGCATCCCCGAGAGTAAACTTGTGCTTTGTACCTCGATCTGGTTCTTAACCTGTGGGACCCACTTGAACCTTCACTTATAACACTAGCAGGTGTCACATGTGTCTAGTCTCCACGCAGTACAAGCACCAGGTTTGTCCGTTATCTTGGAGGGAGGGGGAAGGTGGTGGTGTCGCCCCCCCCCCATGGTAGGCACCACCACCAACCCCCTCCTCCACCACCTGCTGAGCGAGTTTTAAAACGTCAGATAGTGCCCCCACACCCCCCCATCTTGCCCCATCTAAGACTTGTTCTGATGCCAACCCTGCCCCCATCCCTCACCAGGTGACCGAAGATCAGGAGCGAGGGACTGAAATGCAGCCAGAACTGAGGAGCAGCCCCTTCTGATATTCAAATAGAGGCTGCAACCACTTGCACTCCGTATATACACGGCACACTGTCTCGTCCCGGCCGCAGAGATGACAAGCGGCTGGTGTGTAGGTAAACTGATTTAAGAGTCTATTCACGGACAGCTCAGTGCAATGCTGTCCCACCCCAGGGTAAAACAGGAGGACTCCCTCGTAGAGAGACCTCCACTGGGGTCCCCCCCCTCCCTTCCGATGGCTCTGGTAAAATAACGCTGCTCTTGCTTGGTTCTCGCTGACCTCTCCCTGTACCTTTTGCTGTGCTATGTGCAGGATGACTCACTGGACTGCTCACTTTCTCGCTCCACCTTGGTGCGTGCGACAATAAACTTGACCTTGGACAGGACCAGGGGCTGGGATTGAGCCCGGGATGCTGACAGACTGAGACAGCGGCTTCAAGTGCGGTGCCCCATTCTGAAAGGTTCTTGCTCTCCTTCATTCCTTTTCCAGGTGATCATTTCCTTCCAGCTGATGGATCAGATTGGGCCTCGGTTCAAAGCTTTGGGTGCCTGCTCGGACGGAATTAAAGCCTTAATGTTTAAGAGTATAGTATATTTCAGTCACACATCAAACGTCTGTCTTTCCGCAGTTGACTTCCGTGATTTCAGAAGTCTCTAATTTTCAGCTTGGTTTTGAAGTTAAAATATTCCCTGATTAAATGGACCACATTTATATAAAAGCAGCGACGGTCGAGGTAATCAATACCACCTGCATTTCCGCCTGTGGACGGCTCACTCACCAGATCACTGAAACCCACCCCTTTCTACTTCAGATCAAAAGATTCCACAGATGAGCAATTTCCGCATTTGGAAATTGTTTAAGGATGCCCAGGAGAAACTTGGACATGTTGCTCCTCAAGTTTACGTTGAGCCTCACGCTGAGAGTGGAGGAGGTCGAGGACAGCCCACTCCTGCTCCCGTCGCTAACACACGACCGCATGGTCTGATCCACCTCTGACAGAGTCATTGTTTGCCGCAGATGACCTCATCAGCAACAACGAAGAGTTGCACTACAGAGATGAGACGGGTGTAACAACCTGAGTTTCATCGTGGACAAGACAAGGGAGATGGTCGTGGGCTTCAAGAGGACCAGGAATGACCGCCCTCCACTACAACTCTGTTGAGGAGAGAGTGGAGAGCACCAAGTTCCTTGGAGTTCACTTAACTCGTGACTTATTGTGGACACTCAACATCTCCTCACTTGCCAGGAAGGCGTAACAGCGACCGTACTTCCTGAGAAGACTGAGGTGGGGAAGGCTACCAGGCCACAGTCATGTTAACCTTCCACAGGAGCTCTATCGAGAGCATCCTGGCCGGCTGCTTCACAGTGTGGGTATGGTTGTTGCAGAGAAATGGATCGAAGGTCAATCCCACAGGACTATAAGAGCGGCAGAGAGGATCTTTAGAATCTCCCTCTCCCCCATCGAAGTGATTGACCAGGTTCGTTGTCTGAAGAGGGTGTGCAAAATTGTTGAGAACTCCTACCACCTCATGCACCACCAGGCTGAGAAACAGATTCTTCCCGCGGGCAGTGAGAACGCTGAATGAGGAAAGGATCTGCTCACACTGACCATCCGAGACTCTCATATTAACTAAACAATATTTATATGTATTTTTTTCTGCATATGTATTGTTTGTCTGTGTGTGTGTTACCTCTGGTTGCGTGTTTTGCACCGAGGACCAGAGAACACTGTTTCATCAGGTTGTACTTGTACAATCAGATGACTATAAACTTGAACTTCTTGACAGTCAAGTTATTATCATCTGATTGCACAAGTACTACCTGACGAAACAGTGTTCTCCGGGCCTCGGTGCTAAACACGCCCTCTTCAGACAATGATCCCGGTTGATCACATCGTTGAGAGGAAGGGACACTCCAGTGATTCCCTCTGCTGCTCTTACGGTCCTCTGGATTGTTCTCCGATCCATTTCTCTGCAGCAACTGTACCACACTGTGATGCAGTCGGCCAGGACGCTCTTGATATAGCTCCTGCAGAAGGTTAACATGATGGTGGCCGGTAGCCTTTCCCACTTCAGTTTTCTCAGAGAGTGCGGTCGCTGTTGCGCCTTCCTGACAAGTGAGCAGATGTTGAGTGTCTACAATAGGTCACTAGTTAAGTGAACGCTAAGGAACATGGTGCTCTCCACACTCTCTACTACAGAGTTGTTGATGTGTAGTAGTGTAGGGTGCTCGTTCCTGGTCCTCCTGAAGTCCACGATCATCTCCTTTGTCTTGTCCACTCAAGTTGTTACTCTTGCACCAAATCACGAGATTTCCCACCTCTTCTCTGTAGGGCGACTCATCGTCGTTGCTGACGGAGGCCGATGATTGTTGTGTCACCTGCAAACATGATGACACTGTTGGAGCCGGATCTGGCCTTTCAGTCGTGGGTCAGTAGTGTGAACGGGAGCAGGCTGAACACACAGTCCTGAGGTGCGTCAGTGCTCAGCGTGATGGTGCTCGATGTGGTGCTACTGATTCCGACAGACTGTGGTCCTTCCATGAAGTCCAGAATCCAGTTACAGAGATGGGAGTTAAGTCCCAGCGAGAACAACCTCTCCACCAGCCTCTGGATAATGATCATATTAAACGCCAAGCTGAAGTCGATTAACAGAAGTCTGACATATGAGGCATCATTCACCAGGTGGCTCAGGACAGAGTGGAGGGACATTGTCTGTGGAACTGTTTCTTCCATAGGCAAATTGAAATGGATCTAGTGACTCTGGGAGGTTTCATCACCAGACACTTGATGCATTTCATAATGGTGGAGGTCATTGCTACTGACGGTCGTCCTTGAGACCTGTTATTGTCACTCTCTTGGGTACCGGGATAATGGTGGCTGTCTTGAACCCTACAGAGAAGTGTTGAAGTGTTGAAGATGTCTGTAAAGACAGACATGTCACTGCAAAATAAAATTCTGTTCCTTAAATATGTTGCAGCTCTATAAGACCATGGTAAACATGACTTGGAAGATTGTGTTCAGTTCTGGTCACTTCACTACAGGAAGAATGTGGATGCTTTCGAGATGAGATTTACAAGGACGTTGCCTGGATTGGGGAACATCTGATGGGGATAGATTGAGTGAACTCAGTCTTTTCTTCTCGGAATGATGGAGGAAGAGGTTCCAATAAGGTGATGCGTTAGGCTGCTTAATAGGATGAGGGCCTATGGAATTACAGGGATGATATTAGACTGGATAGAAAATTGGCCGATAGGCAGGAAGCAAAGGGTTGAAACTAAGGGATCCCGCTCAGGATGGATGCCTGTAACAAGCGGCTTTCCGCAGGGGCCGCTGCTATTTACAATTTATATTGATCATTTGGATTGTGGAATTAATGGTTTTGTGGCCAAATTTGCAGATGACACCAAGAGGGGAAGTGTTGAAGAAATGTAAAGTTGCAGTAGGATATGGACAGATTGGGAGACTGTGTAAAAATATGGCAGATGAGATACAATGTTGAGAAGTGTTCGGTTCTACATTGTGGCCGTGGAAATAATTAGGCAGAGAACGATTGGGATGGGGAGAAAATTCTAACTTTGGAAGTGCAAAGGGACCTGGGCATCCTCATGCAGGGAAACCTAAAAGTTAATGACCAGGTGGGATTGGTAGTGAATAAGGCGAATGGTATGAAGGCCTTCATTTCAAGAGGAATAGTCTTCAAGGAGGAGTTGATGAGTCTCTATGGGGCACTGGGGAGGCCTCATTTGGAGTATTGTGTGCAGCTTTGGGTCCCTTATCTGAGAAAAGATGTGATGTTGTTGGAGAGGGTGCAGAGAAGATTCACTAGGATAGTTCCTGGAATGCAGGGGTTGGCATATGGGGAGCGTTTGATAGCTCTTGGATTGTATTCATCGGAGTATAGGAGAATGAGAGGGGATCTTGTAGAGACATTTCGAATTTTGAAAGGTTTTGACAGAGTGGGTGTTTCCCTTGGTGGGTGAATCAAGGGCAAGGGGTCACAGCCTTAAAATTAGAAGATATCCAATTAAAACAGAGATGAGGAAGAACTTTTTTAGCCAGAGGGTTGTAGATCTGGAGAACTCACTGCCGCATACAGCGGTGGAGGGAGTGGTTGGCGGACAAGGGTGGGGGGGCCCAATCAAACAGGGCCGTTATGTCTCTCCATGAGCGTTGTTAAAGGTGCAGTCACCCAGGCCAGCAGAGAGTGGCCCATCGCACTCCTGGCTAAATGGTGGACAGGCTCTGGGGAGGTAGGAGCCGAGAAACTCCCCCAAGATTCCCAGCCTCCAACCTTCTCTTGCAGCCCCACTGTTGATATCCTGGTCAATGCTCACCCCCAAAATATCAATAGTGGGACTCTCAAACATTGGTAATGGCATTTAAATCCAAGGGCTGAAAGCTGGATATTCTCCTCTTCAACACTGTCATTGCCTGGCTATTATCCTAACTCCTTATCCTGTATTTCCCCAAGGGATTCAGACTCTCAGCTCAATTTCTCTTTCAAAACTTGTGCTAAACCTCCCAAAGATTTCTGAGGTCAGAAAGCTGCAGATGCAATGATCTCAGTGTTCTCTCACAGCACACAAGCCCTTTCAGACTGCACCAAACTACTATTGTGACAAGTTACACTGACCTGCACCCAAGTCCATATCCTTCCATACCCCTCCCATCCGTGCACCTGTCCGAATGTTTCTCAAATGTTAAAGTTGAGCCCGCCTTCACAACTTCAGCTGGCAGCTCGTTCCACGCTCCCACCGCTCTCTCTGCGAAGCTCCCCTTAAACTTTTCCTTGCTCCGCCCTGAACCCACGTCCTCTGATTTGTATCTCGCATTACTTCAGTGGGGAATAAGTGATGGGAAGAGGGCCTTAAACGGGCTGTCAGGGGTAGTGATCGAAACACTGAAAAGAGCAATGTTTAAGGAAGAGGATTTATCTTCGGAAGAATGGATGACTATGTGTGAAGAGAGTATAACTAAATTAATCGTTTAGTAAATTATCATTCTTTTTACATCAGTTATATTTGACTGCTGGGAAATTAAAAAGATACGGATTTAGTTCATCAGACTTGTGGAAGACAAACTGGTACCTTTTTTACATTCAATTTGGTGATGTGAAAAAGTTAAACCTTTTTGGCAGAGAATTATGGAGTTTTTTGGGAGGGTTTATTTAAACTTTGGATCCACTCCTCTTTTTATTGGGGTATTTTATGACTTTAACAATTGGGAAAACTCAATTGGCATTTGTTCGATTAGCTTTGGGGGACACCCGGAAATGTATTGCAGTTACTTGGAAGAATAATGTGGAATTGAATATTCAGAGATGGCATTCTGAATTAGGATCTTGTAGAAAAAATAACTTATAATTTACATAATAATTACTTTTTTTCATCAAAATGTGGACTCCTTATTTGAAATGGATGGGGTTAGATATAGATTAAAAACAGTTTTTTGTAACTATGACGTTTTATTATCACTGTTGAGGATGTAATACCCACCACAGCAGTATTTAGATTTAGAATTTTTGTATATTTTCTCTGGCTCGTTAAATATGTAAAGATTTGTGTATGGGGATTATGGGAGGGAATGGGGGGGGGGGGGTGGGGGAGGAAGGGTAAAATGAATCAGTAGTATTTTAGTGTATTTTTTTGTATGTATTATTAAAAATAACGTTATATTTTTTAAAAAAGCAATGTTTAAGAGTCCTTTCAAGGGGCATGATTATGCAGGGCAAAGAGGGATCTGGACCGTATGCAAGCAGACATGTTTTAGTTTGATTTGGGCATCCCGTTTGGTGCACACATCGTGGGCTGAAGGGTCTGTTCTTGTGCTGTACTATGTTCCATAAATATAATGAAAAATGGGGGCCATCCAGCCCACCATGCAATAAGATCGTGGCTGACCTGGCCGTAGACTCAGCTCCATCTATCTGCCGGTTCCCCATCGCCCCTAATTCCCCTACTCCGCAGAAGTACATTTAATGAGCCAGCCTTTACTGCTTCCTCGGGCAGAGAGTTACACAGATTCTCTACTCTCCAGGAAGACAGGCCACGTCTGCTCCAGTTTCTTGTCGTTGCGGCCCATTTCTGTGCTGGGCCACACTGAAGGATTGGCTGGCATCCTGCTCCCGACCCAGGGGTCCTCCTTAAATGGGTAGTTATCCTTAAGATCACCCAACAACTGAGGTTCAAATCCGACACGGCCGATAAGGAGTTTGCATGTTCTCTGTGCTCTGGTTCCCTTCCACCCCTTCAAAACATACCGGAGGTCAATTGGGTGGCATGGGCTCTTGGGCTGAAAGGGCCTGTTACTGATGTCTAAATTAAAGAATCCCTTTGTCCCGGTAAACTTTTTTTTAAGTGTCAGTGTTTAGGTTGCAGAGAGGGAAGGGTTAAAGATAGACTCGGGTGAGTGACAGTGACTCACACCCCTGGTTTTCCCCACCCTTCCTCCCCAAATGCTGCTGTCATGCAATGCAAACTGCAGGCACCAGGACTGTGTCTTCCAAACTTCTCCTCCGTGTAACAGAGAATGAGAGGCAATGTGATCCCATTGGGATCCTGATGGAATTTTAATGGTTACCTAAAAGACTGAATCATCTTTCAATTTGCATTTTAAAAATACAACAACTTGCAAAGCCTCACAGTGAAAGAAAAATAATATCTTGCCACTAAAATGCGCATTGAGGCTGCCATCAGGAAAGGGGTGTCAATGCCACAAGACTCACACCACCAGGTTCAGGAACAGCTGCTACCCCTCCACCATCAGACTCCTCAACAACAAACTCAATCAGGGGCTTGTTTAAGGACTCTCACACGTGCTCTTTATTGATTTTTTTTCTATCTGTATTTCACAGTTTGTTTACATTTGTTTATTTGTTTACGTGTGTACATGGTGACAGAGTATTTGAAATACTGGAGCTCTGCTAATGCTAGACATGTCGGGGCCTCACAGCCTTTGCAAGAGCTTTGGAGAGCTGTGGGAGTTGTAGGTTTGTAATATATGTTGCTTGTCCCTTGAGATGGAGACAGTATCCAAAAAGGGGAGAGTGTTGTGGAGATGGACCAGGTGAGTTTGAGGTCGGGGTAGAAGTTGGCCGCGAAGTGAATGAAGTTGACAAGCTCATAGGCAGCCCTGATGTAGTCATCAATATAAAGGAGGTAGAATTGGGGGGCCTTACCTGTGTAGGCTTGCAGCATGGATCGCTCCACAAAACCCACAAACAGGCAGATTCCCATGGCTACTCCTTTGACTTGGAGGAAGTGGGATGAGTTGAAGTTGTTTAGAGTGAGGACAGGTTCTGCCAGGCAGAAAAGGATGGTGGGAGAGGGTGGCTGGTCAGGTCTTTGGTCCAGCAAGGAGCGAAGTGTTTTCAGACCTTCTGTGTGGGGGATGGAGGTATAAAGGAATTGGGCATCCATCATGAAGGTGAGATGGTCCAGTTCAGGGAATCTGAAGTCATTGAGGAGATGGAGGGCAGGTGAGGTGTCACGCATGTAGGGGGGTGGGACAACAGAAGGCAGAAACTACCTGGATGGTTGGGTTTATATATCTTTGGTAAAAGGCAAAAACAAGCAGTGTGGGGATGGGAGCCAATGAGGGTGGAGGCCAGAGTTGATGAGGTTGGAGATGGTGCTGGAGACCATATGCAAATCTGCTGACAATACTACCCTAGAACGCTGTATAAAAAGGGGTGATCAGTCAGACTCAGAGACTAATTCAAGGATTCTTACTTGTCATTTCTGAAAATTTTTATTTTCTGTACTTGCACAGTTTGTTTACATTTCTTTCTTCCTGAGAACAGTTTAAAGTTATCAGTAATTAGAAATTCTGCCTGGCCCACAGGAAAAAGAACCTCAGGGTTTTACGCGATGCCATGAATGAAGTCAGACAATAAATTTGAACTTTGCTCCTGTTCAAATTTGTTGATGACCTTCCGATATCTGGGGGATCATACCTGGACACAATACTCCAGGTCCAGGCTCACCGATGGCTTTTGCCTGCTGAATTATGAGCTGCCGTCTCTTGTACTCAATGGGGCAGTGATTTGTTTTGGGGACAGGAATTGAAGGACTGTAGAGAGTTTGAAGGACTAAGATATTTCATCACCTGGTGCAGTGAGTCTGAGCCACTCGGTGAACATTTTACAATCGATATTTTTCTGGATCCAACTGGATTTGTGTTTATTATAGTCCAATGGCTCTTGGAATGGACTCTTTGGGGTTCAGCAGAATGGGGTGGGGGAAACCTCGTAGAAGGATTTCAGATGTTAAAGGGCTTGGACAGAGTAGATGCGGTAAAGTTGTTGCCCATGGTAGGAGAGTCTAGGACAAGTGGGCACAACTTCAGGACTGAAGGGTGCCCATTTAATACGGAGAAATATCTTCAGCCAGAGAGTGGTGAATTTCTGGAGCACTTCCCATCCAGAACCTTGACAGGTACCTTTCAGAGGTACACCTGCAGTAGTTCACTTTTTAAGTTCGGGCCCATGAGTCCGTGCCGCCCAAATACCCCAATTAACCTACAACCCCTGTACGTTTTGAAGGGTGGGAGGAAATTGGAGGACCCGGAGGAGACCCATGCAGACACAGGGAGAACATACAAACTCCGTACAGACAGCGCAGGATTTGAACCAGGGTTACTGGTGCTGTAACAGTGTTACGCTGTGTACACTAACCGGGCCACCCAAGTTGTTAAAAGATGTACACTTCAGTGACCTCCATAATGTTTGGGTCTTTTATTTGCCCATGTGGACAGTTTTAAGTTTATAATTAAACATTTCACGTGATTAAAGTGCACATTCCAGATTTTATTCAAGGTGATTTGTATACATTTTGGTTTGACCAAGTAGAAATGACAGAACTTTTTATACTGTACATAGTTTCCCCCGTTTCAGGGCACCATAACGTTTGGGGCATTTGTCTTCACAGGTGTTTGTGAGTACTCAGGTGTATTTTATTGGTGCAGGTGTAAGAGAGCTAGACTTAGTTCTAAGCTTTTGATCATCTTTGGAGTCTGCAGTTGCCACTTTTCAACACGAGGACCAGAGCTGTGCCAATGGAAGTCAAAGAAGCCCATTATGAGGTAGAAAAACAAGAATAAATCAGTAAGAGACATCGCCCAAACCTTAGAGTGACCAAAATCAACAGTTTGGAACATCATTAAGAAGAAAGAGTTTACTGGTGAATTCAGTACTCACAAAGGGACTGGTAGACCAAGGAAGACCTCCACATCTAATGACTGAAGAATTCTCATCGTCATGAAGAAAATTCCCCATACGCCTGTCCGACAGATCAGAAACACTCTCCGGGAGGCAGGTGTGGATGTGTCAATGACCACTGTCCGCAGAAGGCGTCATGAACAGAAATGCAGAGGCTACACTGTTAGTCACAGACACAGTTTACCAAGAAGTAATGAAAATTCTGGAAAAAGATCTTGTTGTCAGATCAGACCAAGATTAACCTGGATCGGAGTGACGGGAAGAACAAAGTGTGGAGGTGTAAAAGGACTGTCCAAGATCCAAAGCATACCACCTCATCTGTGAAACCTGGTGGTGGGGGTGTTCTGGCCTGGCTGCCACAGGTACTGGTGTCCTTACCTTCATTGATGGTATAACTGCTGATGGCCGTAGCAAAATAATTCTTATGTGTATAGAAACATCTGCTTAAATTAGAGCAAATGTCTCCAAATTCATTGGACAGTGCTTCATCCTATAGCAAGACAATGGTCCCAAATATATAACTAAAGCAACAAAGGAGTTTTTCAAAGCTAAAAAGTGGAAAATCCTTGAATGGCCAAGTCAGGCATCCAATCTAAATCCAGTTGAGGATGCCTTTCATATGCTGAAGAGAAAACTTAAGGGGACTGATGATACGACTGCAGGGGCCGATCTCTGTACCTGCAGGAAGACCACCTAAAGGGCTGACTACACCTGGCCAGCTGTCAATCAGCCAACCTGAATAGACCCCCTAAGGGGCTGACTCCACCTGGCTGGTTCTCAATCAGCCGACCTGAATATAAACCTGAGCCAGTCACATGGCTTGAACTGGTGCTCAGATTTTTATTGGAATAAAGCCCGTCGTGCAGTCTTTTCTGAGTTTGTGCTTGCTGTTACCTCAGTGCACAACAGTGACAAGCCCCTGAAACGAGCAGGAGCAGAAGATGGGGTCGCGGTGAGCGCAACGCTATTACAGCATTCGAATCCGGCACTGGCTGGAGGGAGTTTGTGCATTCTCCTCCTGGCTGCACAGGTTCCCTATGGGTGTTCCAGTTTCCTCCCACCCTATAGCACAGGAGTTGTAAGCAATGTTTCCCCTAATTTTATTGGTCAGTGTGCAAAAAATAAAACAATAAAACACACACTCGACGCTGGAGAGACTCAGCAGGTCAAACAATGTCCTTTATGTAGCAAAGGTAAAGATACATAACCGACGTTTTGGGCTTGAGCCCTTCATCAGGGTGTGAGCAAAATGGAGGCAGGTGTCCGAACAGAAAGGTAAGGGGGGTGGGGGAGGCGTGGAGAGATGAGCACAGTCCCAAAGGAGGTAATGGATGGAGAAGGGAGGGAGGGCACAGCAGCAAGGGGAGGAGGGATGGCTGGATGAATAGAGAGGGAAGGGGGTGGAGAGTTGACAGGGGGAAGGGAAGGGAGGGAGAAGGGAGAGCAGGTTAGCAGAAACTGGAGAAGTCTGTAATAGTATAAATAATTTGGAGATTTTGGTAAAATTTAGAGTACACACATTTTAAAACAGATCTTATTTGAAAGACTGAAGAATTCACATGGCAGGATCTCTGGAAAATGTTTTGCACATTTCACAAGTAGGTGTTAATGGAAATGGCCTCATAAAATGCTTGACCATTGTCTTGCTGGAGTCAGGCTGACTACAAGTACCCCTTCTGCAAAGTGCTCACAGAAAGGTCACTCCTGGGTTTTGTTTATACTTAAGATAACAACTTGAGCAGAAGGAAGAACTCCTGTTGTTTGCTGGAGAAGGTGGGGGGTTTGCAAGACACACGAGTCACATGCTTTTTCTGGAAGTTTCAGTTGGAGAGAGAGAAAGAGAGAGAAAGAGAGAGGTCACAAGCTCTCTCAGTCAGTGTGTGTGTGTGGGACACTGAACAGTGCAATCCAAGAAGAACTGATGAAAAGTTCCAAAGCAGTGGATGGCTGGAAGTGCTATCTGACTGAGGTTTCTCTTGGAATAAGTGGAACAGAGTGGAGCTCTGTGATGGCCTAGAGGAAGAGGTTACCATCAAAAACCCTGATGGGGAAAGTTTCATCAGCGAGACTTTGAGGTAACTAATGGTGGTACCTCAGTTGTGGAAATCCTGGAACAACAAATCTCTCTCTGCAAACCCTACAAGAACCTTCCTGAGCAGTAAACATTTACCTTTCAAGCACCAAAGCCTGGTGAACTTTATCCATGTTAAATTCTGTGCACAGTGTAAGAATTACCTGCAACCAGAGAACTTGGAAGATGAAATGAGATTGAACTGTGAACCAAATAACTTTTCTTAAATTTACACACACATTACACTCACGTGCGCTTAGAATTAGAAGGGGGTTAATTTGGGGTTAGTTAAAGATTGAGTTAAGTTAAGGTTGGATTCTATTTTCATGTTTAAAGTTGATTAAAACTAACTTTTGTTTTAAAAACTACTTGTCTTGCTGCTGGGTTTTGTGGTCCTTGGGCTCATAACAAGTTGGTGTTAATCCCATCCAGTTGGAGAGAGCCAGGTGTTGATCCTCTAATTTACTGATGGTCTTGGTGAGATAGCACATGTGGCCATGGATGGACACACGGGTATGGGGGGACATGTGAGCGGGAGAGGGCCTAAAAAATGGCTGCAATGGAGGCCTGGAAGAGCATCATCATTCAGCACCTGGTGATGTCTATGAATCAC
Organism: Narcine bancroftii; assembly: GCF_036971445.1. Classification (NCBI taxonomy): domain Eukaryota; kingdom Metazoa; phylum Chordata; class Chondrichthyes; order Torpediniformes; family Narcinidae; genus Narcine; species Narcine bancroftii. The sequence continues at coordinate 207,446,557 of NC_091475.1, forward strand.
AGACTTCAAGCAGACATTGCATGCAAGGGGCATGCACCATATTAAACATGATTACTTTAACATACACACCATTGCTATAGAAACTACTGAATACTATAGCACAGAAAACAGGCCATTTGGCCCATCTAGTCTGGGCTGAAATATCATTCTGCTAGTCTCATCAACCTGCACACAATCCATAACCCTCCAGACCTCTCCCATCCAATTTATACTTAAAACTCATCAAGCCCACATTCACCACGTCAGATGGCAGCTCATTCTAAAGTCCCATCGCTTTCTGAGTGAAGAAATTCCCACTAATGTTCCCCTTAAACTTTTCTCCTTTCACCCTAAAGCCATGACCTCTTGTATTTATCTCTCCTAATCTTGTCCAAAATATTATGATGCCCTGAAATGAGGGGACTATGTATAAAAAGTGCTGTACGTTTATACCAATAACCTTGAATACAATCTGGAATGTGCACTTTAATCACAAATGAATTGTTTGATTATAAATTTAAAACTGTGGAGCACTGGGGCAAGTAGCTTGGGCACTCTCGGTGAAGTGCCAAATTCCCTCACGCTTCTGAGGAAGTAGAGGTACTTTCTTGGCCATTGTGTTGACCAGGACAGGTTGTTGGAAATGTTTACTCCCGGGAACTTGAAGCTGAATTGCAAACTAATGCAGTTGTCCAATATGACGTTGACCGCAATCGTCACTCTTGGTGAAATCTGTGAGGTTACCACACGAGGGCGCCTTCACTCCAGGAATGAAATGACCTGCCCTGCCCAGAGAAGTAAGAGACACGGAGCTGGCATTGAGAGGAGAAAAACCTGCTACAGGAACTCAGCAGGTCAGGCAGTGTCCGTGGAGGCAGAGGGATGGTTGACGTTACCTGTTGAGACCCTGCATCGTGTCCTTCCACGGCCTGACTCACTGAGTTTCTGAACGTGCTAAGATGTTCGGCAGATCGGGCAGCATCTGTGAAGAGAGAAAGCTTTAACGGCTTCGCTGCCACTGGTGCAGACCTGCGGGGAGTGAGGAGCGGAGATGCACCGCTCCTCTGGGGTCCAGCCGCCCAGCTCACTGCCCTCAGCTCTACACAGGCTTTGAACGGCCTGTTAAATGAATCGACGGTAGTTTCATTTAAAACCCCGCAACCGAGGGTCAGCGCCCAAGATGGTGGCACTTCTGATCGGCAGCAGCCACGAGGGTTGCAGACTCTGGGCGCAGGGTACCAGAAAACGGGGAGACCCTTCCCCCATCTGAGAAGGAGAAGCAGAGGATATGACCCATGGGGCGGTAACCACAGTGGCAGACCAGTGAGGGGGCTCTGTGGCTGAAAGACCAATGCATGCAGTAGGGCTGCTGGCGACTCAAGGCGAGGAACCCATGGAAGCTGAGAGCTACTGGAGACTGCTGTTGGGAGACTAGTCCCGGGTTGCGGACTGCTGGAGATTGGATTGAAACTGTCTGAAGGGGTACTGGTTATCGGAACCGGAACGCGAGAGGGTGCCGTAAGCGCTGAAGGGTTCCTGACTGTGTCGGAGGTTCGGCTGTCTGACGGTTTGGACTGGACTCCACATGGCCGTGGGTTCGCCGGAGGCGAATCTATGGACACTCTGTGACTCTGAGTGGAACTCGCTTTTGCTTCTCTCTCTCTCTCTGACTGTTAGAAGGCAATTTCTGCCGACGGCAAATCTATCTGCCCTATAGCAGGTAAAAGCAATTTCACATCATATGACACTGTTTTCTTACAATGGCAATCAATTGAATCTTGAATCATTAAAAGATATGCAGTTATGGAAACAAAATATTGGGGGGGGGGCACATATAGGAGGTAATAGGAGGGGGGATGGCTCTGTGAGTGGAGAGGGAAGGGGGTGGAGAGCTGGAGAAAAGGAGTTGTAATTGTCCAGGAAAATGTGAACATGGTCAGAGGGAAATTTGAAAGTTTGCAGATCCTGTGATTGTAGTAAAAACACAGAAATGCTGGAGCAAAAATATCCTTTCCTGTTATATCTAAAGATCAGACTGGATTTATTAAAGGTCATTATTCACATGTTAATATCCGTAAAATATTGAACATTATTTATTCCTCTTCGGACATAATTCCAGAATACATCATTTCTCCAAGTGCTGAAAAGGCTTTTGACAGAGTGGAGTGGAACTATTTGTTTGAAACATTAAGGGGATTTAATTTTGGTATAGGGTTTATATCATGAATTAAATTGATCTATAGCATCCTCTTAGCTGTGGTGGTTACTAATCATAACAAACCCTCCTTATTTAGGCTGTTTAGGGGAACTAAACAGGGATGTCCCCTTAGCCCCTTGCTATTTGATTGTTTTAGAACCTCTGCCAATAGCCCCTAGAGACATGAGGTTCAAGGGAATGTCAGAAATAGAGTAACTTATAAGGTTTCTTTGTAGGCAGATGGCCTATTAGTTTATATTTCAGATCCCGAAAGATCTATCCCAGCTTCGTTATCTGTGCTTTCTCAATTCAGCTCTTTCTCTGGATATTAAAGTAAACCTTCATAAAAGTGAATTTTTTCCAATTAATATGCAGGTCCCTATTTACACTCAAGTTCCATTAAAGATTGTCAGAGATAATTTCACATATTTAGGGGGTAAAATTACTAAATGATTTAAAGATTTATATGAACTCAACTTTTTTCCTCTATTTGAGTATGTGAGATTGCCTTTTTTCTAGATGGTCTCCTTTAACATCATCTTTAATAGGTCGTATTAATGCAGTTAAAATTATTATATATATAATTTTTATATCTATTTCAAACAATTCCAGTTTTTATTCCAAAGTCTTTTTTTTTAGAATGTTGACACAAAAGCTTCTTCCTTTATTTGGAAGAACAAAAACTCTAGAATTAGTAAATTTAATTTACAAAAATTGAAAAAAATTGGATGTATGGTGCTATCTAATTTTAGATTTTATTACTGGGCTGTTAATATTCATTATCTAACTTTTTGGATTTTTTATTCTGACAAAGGGAATCGTTCACTATGGACAGATTTAAAATTGAAATCTATACAGCAGTATTCAGTGGCCTCTTTATTGGTACTCTTCTTCCATTTAGTTTTTCCATGATCAATGAGGATACATCTAATCCAATACTCAAACATACATTGCAAATCTGGTTCCAATTTAGGAATTTTTTTAAATTTAAAAAACTTTGTTTATCTAGTGCAAAATCTCATAATTATTTTTCTCAGATGTCAATAAATGTTCAATCTTTCTCTATATGGAAAATCCAAGGTATTCTTTCTTCTGCAAATTTATTTGAGGAAGGGCATTTAATGCCTTTTGAACAGCTGGCAAGTAAATCTGATTGACCAAATATTCATTGTTTTAGATATTTACAAATTAGAAATTTCTTAAATACCACATTACTGAACTTTCCAAATGTATATCCTACCAGATCTAGTGGATAACATTTTTCAATTGAATCTTTCACAGAAAGGATTAATTGGAATTATATGATAGATTGTTGAAATTATATCCAGTACTTCACAATAAGATTAAAAAGGCTTGGGAATTTGGAACTTGCAAGACCCTTATCAGAGGATCTATGGGACAAGATTCTTAAGTGGTGAATACATCTTCAATATGTGCCTACATTCATTAATCCAATTCAAAGTGGTGCATCATGTTCACATGTCCAAAGATAATTGGTTTGTATCTTTTCTAATATCAACCCTAATTGTGACAGATGCAAATCTGAATTTCCTAAATTGACATATGCTTTGATCATGTCCATCCTTAGAAATCTATTGGAAATAATTTTTAAATATCTTTACAAATGTATTTCAGGTGGAGTTGTGACCCAATCCAATAACGTTTTGGGGTTAGTGAACCAGATACAAGGAGTTTTTCTGTACCTGCACAACGGGTTGTGGCCTTCTCTACATTGTTGGCTAGAAGAGCCATCTTATTCAAATGGAAAGACTCTAGACCTCCAATAGTGTTTCAATGGTTTTCAGATATTATGTCCTGTTTTTAAGTTTAGAAAAAATTGAGATATCATGTATTTGATTTATCGGTGAAATTTGAAGATACGTGGCGACCTTTTATGTCTTATTTTCATTTAATGCAAATGCCTTTAATGTGATTAGATGTACTCACTCTTCTAGATGAGATATAGTCTTACCTTTGTTTTTTGATTCGCGGTCTGAATCAAAAGCTTCAAAATAGATGTGACCCTGAGGATAAGGAACATAGGAACATAGGAAGTAGGAACAGGAGTCGGCCAAAAATGGCCCATCGAGCCTGCTCCGCCATTCAATACGATCATGGCTGATCTAATTTATGACTTAACTCCACCTTCCTGCCTTCTCCCCATATCCCCTAATTCCTCTATCATGTAAAAATTTATCTACCCGAATTTTAAATATGTTTAATGAGGCAGCCTCAACCACTTCCTTGGTTAGAGAATTCCAAACATTCACTACTCTCTGGGAAAAACTATTTTTCCTCATCTCTGTCCTAAATCTACTCCCCCGAATCTTGAGACTGTGTCCTCTCGTTTTAGTTTCCCCGGCCAGCTCAAAAAACCTTCCTACATCTATCCTATCCATACCCTTCATAATCCTATATGTTTCTATAACATCTCCTCTCATTCTTCTGAACTCGAGCGAATACAATCCTAGACGATTTAATCTTTCATCATAAGTCAACCCCTTCATCCCAGGGATCAACCTAGTGAACCTCCTCTGGACCGTCTCCAAAGCCAGTATATCCTTCCTCAAATATGGAGACCAGAACTGGACTCAGTACTCCAGGTGCGGTCTCACCAGTACCTTATACAGTTGCAACATGACCTCCCTACTCCTGAATTCAATTCCTCTAACGATGAAGGCCAACATTCCATTTGCCTTCTTAATAACCTGCTGCACCTGCAACCTAACTTTTTGAGATTCATGCACAAGCCCTCCCAAGTCCCTCTGCACAATAGCATGCTGTGGTTTTTCACCCTTTAAATAATATTCAGCTCTTTTATTTTTCTTGCCAAAGTGGATAACCTCACACTGACTAACATTGTACTCCATCTGCCAGCCCTTTGCCCACTCATCCAGCTTAACTCTATCCCTCTGCAGACTCTCCACATCCTCATTACAGTTTGCTCTTCCACTCAATTTGGTGTCATCCGCAAACTTGGCGACACCACATTTTGTCCCCTCCTCCAAGTCATCAATGTAAATGATGAACAGTTGTGGGCCTAACACTGACCCCTGCGGCACCCCACTTACCACTCTCTGCCAACCTGAAAAACTCCCACTTCTCCCGACTCTCTGCCTCCTATCAGACAACCAATTTTCAATCAAGGCCAATATACTTGCCCGGACTCCACTTTCCTGTAACTTACTGAGAAGTCTCTTGTGCGGCACCTTATCAAACGCTTTCTGGAAATCCAAATAGACAACATCAACCTGTTCCCCTCTATCCACCGCACCCATTATATCCTCAAAGAATCCTAACAAGTTTGTCAAACAAGATCTTCCCTTTCTAAACCTTGCTGCATCTGCCTGATTGAACCCTTACGTTCCAAAAGTTTCACTATTTCATCTTTAATGACGGCTTCAAGCATTTAAGCTGCTCAGATGTGTTTTCTTTGGTTAGTTTTCTTTTTTTAATATTTTATTTAAAATTTCCATACATTTGTTCTTGACAAAGTACATAATAATAATCATATAATCCTATCAATTCCATTATACATGATGGTTTTATAAAAACTCCAAAACAAGAAAAACCCCACCAACCCCCTCCCCCAAAATAATCCCAATAATAAAATAAAAAGGAAAGAAAGAAAAATACTAAAAGTAAAGAAATGTAAAAGAACAGACCTAGTTGTCAAGTGATCTTGCCTTTCACACGATTCTAAACTTTTTCAATTTTATTTATTTATTCCAAGGCATTAACGAGGTTTCACAAGGGTTAGGGAAGGCTGTTTATTAATTAATTTATACTTACAATATGTAAATACAGGCAACAAATTTTCAAAAATATATATTTATTCCTTAAATTATATGTAACCTTCTCAAGAGGTTTACAACTATGAATTTCCACATGCCGTCTTTCCAAACCGAAATGCGAGTCTAATTTCCATGACACTGCAGTACCTCTTCTATTCTCTGTGTCATCTCTCCATAACTGCAGCTGGGACAGCGCTGAAGATCGCTTGGTAGCAGCCCTTATTGTTCGGCTGGGAGCTCATGCCACAGCGCCTGGATCCGTCTGTAGTGGTTAGACTTGCTTCTTGTACTTGTCATTTTGCATCAATAATAATTTTGGTATTTGATCATTCATTTTTTTCCTTTCTAAGTGAATCTTCTTCCATGTATTAAGTAAATGATGCAATACTGGTGAGTTTTTATATTGCACCAGCTTTTCATCCCACTTATAAAGTATATGTTCTGGTACCTTCTCCCCAATTTTATCTAGTTCTGTCTTAGACCAGTCTGGTTTTTCCCTTGTCTGGTAAAAATCTGATAAATACCTTAATTGTGCGGCTCTATAATAATTTCTAAAATTTGATAACTGTAAACCACCTTGATTATACCTCTCTGCTAATTTATCTAACGCTACCCTTGGATTCCTCCCTTTCCACAAGAATTTCCTTATTATTCTCTTTAGTTCCTTAAAGAATTTTTCTGTTAAGGGAATTGGTAATGTTTGAAATAAGTATTGTATCCTTGGGAACACATACATTTTACCATCCCTATCAACGTTAATTAGTGGCTGATAATTTAGTTTGTACAAGTGGCTTAAGTTATTATCTAACCTGATCCCTAGGTATCGGATTGTTTGTGCTTGCCATTTAAATGGTGATTCTTTTTTAAATTCTGTATAGTCTGCGCTATTCTTTGGCATCACTTTATTTTTATTTGCATTGATCTTGTACCCTGTTATTTCTCCATATTCCATCAATTTCTTATGTAATTCTTTTTACTGATACCTCTGGTTCTGTTAAGTATACTATGATGTCATCTGCAAATAAGCTGATTTTATATTCCTTTATTTTTATCCTTTTTATTTTATTTTCTATTCTTATCAGTTCTAAAGGTTCAGCCAAAGGTTCTATTGCTAAGGCAAACAATGAGGGGGGATATTGGACATCCCTGTCTAGTTGACCTACTTAATTTAAAGTGACTCGATACATATCCATTTACTGTTACCTTTGCCAACGGTCCATTATACAATGCTTTAATCCAATTTATATATTTTTCTGGTAGATTAAATTTCTGTAATACTTTAAATAAGTAATTCCACTCTACTCTGTCAAAGGCTTTTTCTGCATCTAGAGCAACAGCCACTGTTGGTTTCTTATTTCCTTGAACTGCGTGAATTATATTAATAAGTTTGCAGACATTGTCCACTGTTCGTCTTTTCTTAATAAATCCAGTTTGATCTGGTTTTACTATTTTTGGTACACAACTGCCCAATCTGTTTGCTAATAATTTCGCTATTATCTTATAATCTAAGTTAAGTAGAGATATTGGTCTATATGATGCTGGTGTTAGTGGATCCTTCCCCGTCTTTGGTATTACTGTAATTATTGCTCTTACATGAATCTGGCAAGTTTTGTGTTTCTTTTATCTGGTTCATTACTTCCAGGAGAGGAGGAATTAATAACTCTTTAAATGTTTTATAAAATTCTGTTGGAAATCCATCCTCTCCTGGTGTTTTATTGTTCGGTAGCTTTTTTAATATATCTTGTACTTCCTCTATTTCAAATGGTTTTATTAGTTTGTTTTGTTCCTCTTCTTGCAATTTTGGCAATTCAATTGTGCTAAAAATTCCTCTATTTTATCATCTTTCCCCTCATTCTCAGTTTGATACAATTGTTCATAAAATTCCTTAAAATTTTCATTAATCTCTGTTGGGTTATATGTAATTTGTTTGTCCTTTTTCCATCATGCCAGTATCATTCTTTTCACTGTTTATTTCAAAATATGTTTTAATTTAGCATTCAATAAACTCCCTAAATTCCTGTCTTTTAAGTAGCATGGAGTTTAACCTCCATCTCTATGTTCTCGGTGGGATGTCCTCCAGTTCTATTGCTAATAATAGGGGTGAATGATCTGATAGCAATCTAGCTTTATATTCAGTTTTCCTAACTCTCCCTTGAATATGGGCCGACAACAAAAACATATCAATCCCTGAGTAAGTTTTGTGCCTACTCGAATAATATGAACATTCCTTCTCTCTTGGGTGTTGCCTCCACCATATATCCATAAGTTTCAATTCCTGCATTGATTTAACCATAAATTTGGCTACTTTATTCTTTTTACTTGTCTTTTGTCCAGTTTTATCTAACATTGGGTCCAAATTAAGGTTAAAATCCCCTCCTATCAATATATTTCCTTGCGTGTCTGCAATCTTCAAAAAAATATCCTGCATAAACTTTTGATCCTCCTCATTAGGTGCATATATATTGAGCAAATTCCAAAATTCTGAGTATATCTGACACTTTATCATTACATACCTCCCTGCTTGATCTATTATTTCCTCCTCTATTTTGATTGGTACATTTTTGTTACTAGCTTTTGAATTACATGATGCTGCTGTTACGTGTCCTACCCAGTCTCTCTTTAATTTGTTATGTTCCACTTCAGTTAGATGGGTTTCCTGCACAAATGCTATATCTATTTTTTCCTTCTTCAATAAATTTAGTAGCCTCTTCCTTTTAATTTGTTTATGTATTCCATTAATGTTTATAGCCATATAGTTCAACATGACCATCTTCTATCTTGCACACACCTCTTTTCCATTCTGTTTATTCTTAAGAAGTTTCCAATACTTGGTTTCAGTCTCTTCACCAATTTTACACTTTTTTTAAACTCATTTCCAGGAGAGTCAGATTTCCACCTTCCTGATCTACCGCATCACATGGACATCCCCTCTTTTTAAAAAAAATAGAGTAGGTTAGGTGGGGCTTTTTCTACATATGTTTTTTATGTCTCTTCTGTCTTCTTCCAGTGTGGTGGAGGGGGGACAGAGTTTATACTGTTTGAAGTTTTATTTTCTTCTTCTTTCTTTGGCTTGGCTTCGCGGACGAAGATTTATGGAGGGGGTAAAAAGTCCACGTCAGCTGCAGGCTCGTTTGTGGCTGACAAGTCCGATGCGGGACAGGCAAGACACGGTTGCAGCGGTTGCAGGGGAAAATTGGTTGGTTGGGGTTGGGTGTTGGGTTTTTTCCTCCTTTGCATTTTGTCAGTGAGGTGGGCTCTGCGGTCTTCTTCCAAGGAGGTTGCTGCCCGCCAAACTGTGAGGCGCCAAGATGCACAGTTTGAGGTGTTATCAGCCCACTGGCGGTGGTCAATGTGGCAGGCACCAAGAGATTTCTTTAGGCAGTCCTTGTACCTTTTCTTTGGTGCACCTCTGTCACGGTGGCCAGTGGAGAGCTCGCCATATAACAGGATCTTGGGAAGGCGATGGTCCTCCATTCTGGAGACGTGACCCATCCAGCGCAGCTGGATCTTCAGCAGCGTGGACTCGATGCTGTCGACCTCTGCCATCTCGAGTACTTCGACGTTAGGGATGAAAGCGCTCCAATGGATGTTGAGGATGGAGCAGAGACAACGCTGGTGGAAGCGTTCTAGGAGCCATAGGTGGTGCCGGTAGAGGACCCATGATTCGGAGCCGAACAGGAGTGTGGGTATGACAATGGCTCTGTATACGCTTATCTTTGTGAGGTTTTTCAGTTGGTTGTTTTTCCAGACTCTTTTGTGTAGTCTTCCCAAGGCGCTATTTGCCTTGGCGAGTCTGTTGTCTATCTCATTGTCGATCCTTGCATCTGATGAAATGGTGCAGCCGAGATAGGTAAACTGGTTGACCATTTTGAGTTTTGTGTGCCCGATGGAGATGTGGGGGGGCTGGTAGTCATGGTGGGGAGCTGGCTGATATATAAAATAAAACTGAAGTTTTATTTTGATCTATATATATATATATATATATATGAGTTTTTAAAAAAAGTGTAAAATTGGTGAAGAGACTGAAACCAAGTATTGGAAACTTCTTAAGAATGAACAGAATGGAAAAGAGGTGTGTGCAAGATAGAAGATGGCCATGTTGAACTATATGGCTATAAACATTAATGGAATACATAAACAAATTAAAAGGAAGAGGCTACTAAATTTATTGAAGGAAAAAAAAATATATATACATGTGATATTGTATTTTCAGTTTTGCTCTCTTCTTCACTGTACTATATTTATTATAAAAACTAATAAAAAAGATTGAAACAGAAAGAAATGGTGGAGAAACTCAGCCGGTCAAGCAGTGTCCACAGAAAGATAGATTACTGACGTTTCAGGCCAACGTCTCTTTTCTTTTTAAAATATTTTAATTGATATTTTACAGTATAACCAATGTGTTACAAAATTTTAAAAATTTTTTAAAAATGTAGTGGCTGCTACGGCTGGAGAGGTTCTGCTCAAAGAAGAGACACACACTACGGGAGTGAATTCAACACTGGTTTATTGTCCTGGCAGCTCCTCTTCTAAAGGGCTCAGAAGCCCATCTCTGATGTCATCATGCCCCCCCCCCCCTCCGACTCGTGGCAATACGATATGCTTCCTGGGATTGCTCATTTAGTGCTACCCGTGAGACAACCAATCAGTGAGTCCCTCTCATCCCCGGGTGTGGCTGTTTCCCTAGCTCCAGAGAGGGGCGCTGCAGCCGCATGCCGCTGAGTCGGGGTCATCACTTCGGGTGTGGTGCGGACTAGAGGGGCCGAGATGGCCTGCTGTAATTGTTATATGGTTGATAAGGAAATTCAGAGCGCAGTCATGACATTAAAATAAAATTGAACAACAAAGCCATCCCCCCCAAAAAAAAAAGGAAAGAGGAAAAAAGATTTTCAAAACCCCATCCTCTAAGCACGGTTGAAAGTTGACATGTATAAATCAAGTGACATCTTGGAGAGGGACAACAGAGCGCAAAAGTTCCAGAGCAAATACTAATTCTTGAGATGATTATTGTCCATAAATTGTGCCGATGTCTTTTGAAACTTAATATTTGAATCCTTGATAGCATATCTAATTATTTCTAGAGTTATTGTGCATGTGCAGGTGGAGTATTACCTTTTCATTTAATCAAAATTGTACGTCTGGCTATCAATGACGTAAAAGATAAAATATGGCTTTGAATTGAAGTCAGTGAAACATCAACATCTTGAGGTGATCCAAAAAGACCGATTAAAGGGCAAGGTTCCAATTTTAACTCGAATTACCGATAATGTTTGAAAAACATCTGTTGTGTTGAGACTGGTTTGGGGTTCAGAAGGAAACGAATCCAGACGCAGGGAATGGATAACTAAAGGATTTATTAACAGAAACAAACAGGCTGGCTACCGCAGCAACACAGTGGAAGACCAAGAGCAATTAACAGCACAAAGTACTTAGCAACTTACAAGCTTTTGGAATCAAAACCTAGCAGCAGCATGCAATCAGCAGTTCCAGGAGAGAGGAGGGCGGAACGCAACTGGTTTCCGAGCCTGGAATATGCGTGCAGGGAAAGAAGATTCCGACTACGGAGGGTACCCTATACATACGGCTTCCATACCCCTTATAAATGAGAACATGGCTACAATATCAGTATCAGCTGTTTACAGCGGTACCCTGCTTAGATTAAGGGGTTGCTAGTCCCTTAACTGCAACCACATGGCAAAGAGAAAGTGAAACTGAGGAGTTGCAGTTTATATCTTCCCCTGCTCAGCAGGGGCTGTGAGGTATGGGGCTGGCCAATGGGAGTGTGTGCTCTGGCTGGTGGGCTCACATCTGATTGGCAGGCTAGGTGGTGCTGGACAGCTGGCTTCAGACATAACAAAAGATGGTTACTAGGTCCGGAGTATATGAACTAAGGAAGCATCACCTATTTTACATTTGTCGCATAGAGGATTTATGTCAGAATGAGTCCATTTAACTTTAGGCATATGTGCTCTATGGACCACTTTAAATTGCAGCAAACAATGCCATGCACAAAAGGAAGTTGTGTTAATCAAGTTGCAAATGGAGTGTGACAGATCATGCTATATTTCATATTGTATATATGTTTTAAAGGAGATAAATTGTGGCAGGTTTTTTTAGTGCAGGTCACATACAAACACTTCAAAACCGATCTCATTTAAAATGTCAGAGCTCTGCTCAAGCCAGAGAGTCCAGGCTCTGAGTGCCTTTGCAAAAACTTTGATGAATGTCTACAAGGACTTCACAAGTAAGTGTTAATTGGACCTGCTGTGGAGTAATGGATTATTGTTTTGGAAAGCAACAGATGAACGGACTCAGAAGATTGGGTCAGGTGCTGCAGTCTGTCTGAATGCAGTTGGCTGTTCTAAGAGGGTTGTGTGGTTTTCTCAGAGAGAGAGAGAATTCAGTTCTACAGTCCAGCAGTAGCAGCTGGGCCTGGAACAGGACAAGCTGGCAAACTTGTGAAAAAAAAACATTTTGAAGATAGGTTGTGAGTTCTTAGTTCAGCCTGGTCAAAGCCCTTGTGGTCCATACAAGAGGAGATGGTTGGTTATATAATGTTTCACTTGAAATAAGGGAAACCAAAAGGAACTCTGTGGTGACCTGATGGGGCAAGTTTCTTTGGCAAGACACTGAAGTGGCTGATCTAAAGGAATCAGTTGTGGGTGTCCAAAGAGCAATAAATCTCTCTCTGAAAACCGACAAGAACATTCCTTTCCTGAGCGGTAACCATTTATCTTTCAAGTGTCAAAGCCTGGTGAAGATTCATAAATGTTAAATTCTGTGCACAGTATAAGAATTGCCTTCAACAAGGGAATTTGGCAGAGTGAGAAGTGAGATTGGACTGCGAATCAAATAACTTTTCTGAACTTAACACCCATATTACATACCTGTGCGCTTGGAATTAGAAGGGGGTTGAGTATGGCGAGCTCTCCACTGGCCACCGTGACAGAGGTGCACCAAAGAAGATGTACAAGTACTGCCTAAAGAAATCTCTTGATGCCTGCCACATTGACACTGCCAGTGGGCTGTTATCGCCTCAAACTGTGCATCTTGGTGCCTCACAGTTCGGCGGGCAGCAACCTCCTTTGAAGAAGACCGCAGAGCCCACCTCACTGACAAAAGACAAAGGAGGAAAAACCCAACACCAACCAACCAATTTTCCCCTGCAACCGCTGAAACCGTGTCTGCCTGTCCCGCATCGGACTTGTCAGCCACAAACGAGCCTGTAGCTGACGTGGACATTACCCCTCCATAAATCTTCGTCTGCGAAGCCAAGCCAAAGAAGTTGAGTTAATAGTAATAAGTTAGAATTTGATTCTGTTTTCATGTTTAAAGATAATTAAAAGCAACTTTTGTTTAAGTAACCATTTGTCTTGGTGAATTTCTATTGCTGCTGGGTTTTGGGGCCCTCTGGAGTCCCAAACTTCATTGGACAGTGAGAGATTCAAATCCTGCTCCCAGGTGTTCTTCATTTTAACTAAGAGGGCTACTCTTAGATCAGCCAAATGGTCATAAATAAGAGATATTAAGCCAGCAGGAGAATATATCTAACAGTGCACCATTACAAATCTTCCCATTTGTACCATTTGCACCTGTACTGGAACACTCTTCCCTACTAGGAGTACCACTCCCCTTGCTTTTGAGCCGAACGAGGAGGATACAACCTGACCCACCACTCACCCCCTTTTTAGCTTTTGATGTTCCCACTCAGTTAAATTTGTCTCTTGAAGGAAGGCCAGATCAAATGTGTGCCAAGACCCTTTCCTGCTTCACTGGACTGTTTAAGCCACTAACATTAGAAGTAGCAAACTTTACATTCTTAGCCATTACCCCCAGGTTCCTCTTTAAATATTCCT